>NC_056738.1:521799912-522099912 GCF_019279795.1 Protopterus annectens | reverse complement strand
CTTTGCCACTGCAGTTCTGCAGGGTCTACTTGCCTCTCCAAACCCTGTTTAGTTCCACCACCCATCCTTAGCTTTGGGATTCAATCCAAGTGTGATGACTGCAGCTGTGTAACACGATGAACATGGTACAGTTTTGTACCTACCATAAATGCAGATGTTTGAGTGTTCAGACTGCTGCAGTCTAGGTTACCCTCCCTCCATCCCCTCTGATCTAGCTGAACTTTCTATCCTGTACAACCTTTGTGGTGTATTTGCTTGTAACTGAAGGTATTCCTTTTACATGTTTTATTAGCAGTATGTATTGCCTACCTACTTGGGGGCACCTGACATCTGGGGTAAGAAAAACTGAAGAAAATGGCGTTGTATGCCTCTTGTATACCCCTGGTGCACTGACGTCAGGGAAGAAGCGACAGCAACCGACGCCGGACCAAGACTTTGGAACTCTGGCCGACTACGGGACCTCCTGACGGCAGGATAACCCAAGTGTGATGACTGCAGCAGTGTGAACACTCGAACATCTACATTTATGGTAGGTACAAAACTGTACTTTTGCAAGTGCTGGTCGGCCGATTCCTGAAATTTTCGTTTTCAAGTTTCAGAACCAAAGTCTTCAAAAAAGCTAAGTACCCTGTTGGGGATCCTTTTTCTTGCTCTAAACCGATGTCAGTAAAAGTTAATTGTATTACTTGTGGCAAGCAAATACCTCATAAAGATTTTCATTCATACTGCATTCCTTGCTTAGGCCCAGACAACGACGTCCCTCGCTGTCGGTTTTGTGCCTTATTCAATCCTCGAACTATTCATCGTCTGTCCATTTTTACAGCAAACTAATTTGGTACTCGTAATTATCCAGAAATGGCTTCGGTAAGCCGTCAGACTACTGACATTCCTAAAAAAAACCCCGTAAAGATAAAGACAGAGACCGCATAGGTCCAAAGCTGCCGACGCTTCCATTAAGCTAGTCGCCAGTTCGTCAGTACTCAGGTGCTTTCGCAACCCCTGATACCTGCTACTTCAAATTCACAGGCCTCTACCGAGACCCATTTGGAGTCAGGTATGCCGCAAGATGCTTCTTCGACTATGGAACCTGCGGATGTCTCTGCCTTGGATGGGTCCGGAGCCGCTGTGCAGGCACCGGCTTCTGAGGGTTTATTCAGGCCTACGGACTTGCATTTCAAACCAATGCCATCTTCTTCTTCGTTGCCTAAAACTCGACCCATGCCTAGAAAACCGATGTCCAAACCTCATGGTCAGGCCCATATGCCTAAAAAACAAATAAGAGTGGCTGAAGACCTTATTACTTTAATCAGGGGAAGCCAGCCTTCTCCCTCTAAGAGACCTAGAACTGATTTTCCTTCTGATTCTTCTGATCAGGATTCTGAAATTTCTGTTTCTTCTGATTAGCAGGATTTGCCCTTACCTACCTATAAGAATTCTGATGCAGAGGACTCCATTCCTTCTGTTTCCCCTCCAAAAGATTTTTCTTTTGGTGAAACCTTGCACACACTTAGGGAGCATTTCCACTGGGAAAGACAGGATTACTCTGACTCCAGAAAGAGGCTTAGAGAGTTTTTACTCCTACTTCAACATAGGCCTTTGGCCATCCCTCCTGTCCTGGACATTGTAGATGATGCCTTCTTGGAATCTAGCCTGGCCCCAGACACTTTACCTCTGGCTCCCAGGAAACCTGACTTGTATTGCAGGGTACCTGACTCTCACAAGTTCCTTTTCAAGAATCCTATTGCGGACCCAGAGACCATTTCCCAGGGACCTAAAGACATTAAGACTACTACTGCCAAAAACCCTTCCCCCCTCTTGATAGAGATTCCAGGGCCTTGGACAGATGGGGTAAGAAGGTATACACTTCTCCTACTTTGGCCATTAGAGCCTTAAACTGCCAGTTTCATATGTTAAAGTATCAGCAACATATTATGGAACTACTTAAAGGACAACCACACCCTCAGACTCAAAAAACATATTTATTTCATCATGGTTTGTGTTTCCTACATTTTAACAGCACTCTGGGACTATTTAGAGCTTTTTAGATATTTTTATATGCAATTTCTGACTCTGACCACATGGGGGCTGGCATTTTGAAATAATTCAGACTGTTTACTCTGCCTCTAACTATCCCAGAATGCATTGTTTGTCTCCAAAAAATTGCATCAGATCTGCCACGTTTTCCCTTAAGCTGCTGTCACTTCATTGACTTAACAGGCATTCACTGCTGACTTAAAGTCCCCTACTTTTGGTTAAAATGTTATCCTTTTTCAATGACTACTTCAAACACAAGCAGTGCACATGCTACAGAACAGAACTGGAAAATGCATTTTATTGCTTTTGTTTCTTAGAAATGCTAACTTGCTTTCTTTTGTGAAGGCTGAAATCTAGTTCTTCAAGGCATCTCCCCTCCCACTTCACACCTACCTTCCCTAGCTGTCAAAGAGCTAAGGGTAATTTGACCCATTATCTGCATGTGATTGACAGCTCACAGCAGGTGACCAGAGTAATGTTCTGTGTTCTTGTCAGCCTTTCCCTCCTTACAGTGGGACACTTTTTGTTGCATTCCTCCTGTCAAATTTAGAACCAAGCTACATAGCACTGGGAATAATCACAGTTTTGCAAAGCATCAAATTCCCACTTATTTTTCCTTCCCATTTGATTAAATAGCTAACAAATGACACACTATAAACATGAAATATTTTACAGACTTGCATGATAGCACCAACATGCTTTTTTAAGACATAATTTAAAAAATTACAGTATTGCATACTTGTAATCTGATGTAGTGTTGTCGATTAATTGTGACAGACATCTGCTTCTTATGTAAAAACATGCAATTAATGTATACGCATGGTTATTGCAAATTTATGCTCTTAGTTTTTGCAGCTGTTACTGTGCTTCTGCCTGTACTTTGTCACATATCGGTAGGGCAATGTAAAGCAATGACAATACAAAAACAAAGTTTACAAAATTCAGAAATTACATCCAAAAATGACTCACCCACACTCATCTCACCACACTCGCCCACTCATCTCACCACACTCGCCCACTCATCTCACCACACTCACCCACGCACCCACCACACACGCCCACGCACCCACCACACACGCTCACCACCCACCACACTCACCCACCCACATTCACTCACTCACCCACCCTCACCACCCTCACTCACCCACCCACACTCACACACCAACATTCAACTCACACACCAACATTCAACTCACACACCCACATTCAACTCACCCACCACACTCACCCACCACACTCACCCACACTCAACCACTCACTCACCACCCACCTACACCCACTCACCCCACTCGCTCACCACACACACCCACACTCACCCACCCACCCACCCTCACTCACTCAACTCACACACCACACTCACTCAACTCACACACTCACCCTTTCACACACATAGCCACAAGTTTGTTTGGCAACACCAAGAATGACCCCAGGCAGACCTCCCAACCATTCCAAATTACTCTGTTTTTACCGAGGTTTGGGGTCCAAATGAAGGGGTGCCACGATTCCCGAGTGGCACCCTTTCATTTCTGATTTTTCTTTGCTTTTTTAAAATGTTCACGCTGTCGGAGCTGATATCACGTGCACAATGACGTCAGCTCTGTCAGGCTACCAGCCAGTCAGAATTGAGCTTAAGGAGCTCACATCATCATTTCCGGCTGGCTGAATGAATTGCAAGCTGGCGGGCCGCGCTGAAACGGCGAGAATGGGGAACAGAAGAGCTTGTGCAGGCCAGGAAGCTGAAACAGCAATTCGCCGAGCCTGGAACTACTCAGGGCAGGGATTAATGGCAGCAACATGGGGAACAGAAGAGCTTGTGCAGGCCAGGAAGCTGAAACAGCAGGCGACAACATGGGGAACAGAAGAGCTTGTGCAGGCCAGGAAGCTGAAACAGCAGTTCGCCGAGCCGGGAACTACTCAGGGCAGGGATTAATGGCAGTAACAACAGAGGAATAACTACTCAGGGTAAGGAACCAGTGTGTGTGTGTGTATATGTGTGTGAAAATGCCCCCATATAATACACTTGGTGACTAGAGGTATTCAGGCTCAAACCCTGTACCTTTGGTACAGGATAAAAAGAGACTACTATCCCTAGCCACCACCATTTCTGGGTGAGCTGAGAGCTATGATGAGAAGTGAGAACATTTTTTTTTTGTGCTAAGAGTATAGAGCTATGATAAGAAGTGAGCACACAATTTGTATTCCCCCATTATTGTTTTTGTGCTAACAGTTCAGAGATATGGTGAGTGAGAAGTGAGAACTGAATTTGTATTCCCCCATTATTGGCTTTGTTGTTTGTCCATGTTTTTTGTGTTGAGGTTAAGAGCTATGTTGAGAAGTGAGAAATTAATTCACTAAATGATGGCTATTAAGTTTCAGTCTTCCTATTTTTCAGGCAGCTGCTGATTTGGCATAGTGTTATGTTGTTCTGACTGTAGTGCATAGAGTCCTGGGTTCAAAACCTGCCAGTGAAATGCATGATGGTAGCACAACATTTTATTCTAGCAACTTTACAAAATTATACAAGCAATGTTTAAAATGTGTCCCTGATTTTTTACCTTTTGTCCCCCCCCCCCCCCAAATGAAATTGAAAATAAGTGCGAGACGCTGTGCAAGATGCCTATGGCTTACACTACTGTCATTCTATTTATAGTGTGGGTGTGGAAGCAGACTTTTATGATGGAAAAGTTCTGAATTGGGCAGTTTTGTCATTATTGGTTCATGTGTTTTGTTTCATTGCCTACAGTACAGATTACTGGTAAAATGTTCAAACAATAAATTTAAAATGCGCTCTAACATGTGTGTTGTATTATACAAGGAATATAATTTAATAAAGTCAGGAAGGTGTATAAAGAAAAGAACACATGTATGTTTCTTGTTTTGTGTGCAAGGGGCCAATGATTTGAAAACAGCCCAAAGGTAATCTTTATCCACCACTGGCCAGATGCATTTTCTTTGGATGTGGTGTGGGTTTCAATGTTGTTTCAATTAATGTGAGTTTCAAGGGTAAAGTTTAATGTCAAGCCTATTTTCATTGTGAGACAGTATTGCTTTGTTTACCAGATGATGTCTTTTAGTGTTTCTGCATTGTTGTGCTGCATTGTTGAACAGCTAGCATCCCTTTTTGAGTGATATGAAGATGCATCTGGCTTGCGGGCCATGTGCCCTGAATACATTTTTCTGCCATGTGGGCCCCCCCAGGCATAATCTGATGCATCTGTTGTTAGTGTCTGCCTGGCTGTGGGTAAAGTGAATGGCTGTCCCTTGTTGTGGTGACAGGCCTGTGCCCACCATCGAAACTCCTGTTGCAGGCAGGGAATGAGGGTAATTAACGTTTCCAGGCTGTGGCAATGTTGAGTCCAAACACTTTAGACACCATTGTAGTTTCCTCATATGCAGTCTGGGATATGGAATTAGGAGGATGCAGGATGCCATGAAGCCCAAAACCTGCAGAATTTTTCTGGGTCTTTGTTGCCAACATTTTGAAGTAAGAAGTCAGTTGCCTTTGTTTGTCTGGTGTGAGATAAGCCATCTGGGCAGTTGTATTTAAGCTTTCACGCAGGAATGCTATCTCTTGAGAGAGTACTAGTTTTGATTTATTTTAGTTTACTGTGTACCCTAGGCAAATTAGTAATCTTTTTACAAACGCCAGATGCTTTAGTAGAATGTCCTTGTTCTCTGCTTGAATAAGGCAGTCGTCCAAGTAAGGATATATTTGAATTCCTCTTTGTCTGAAAAATGCAATTACTGGTGCCAAGCATTTTGTGAAGACCCTGGGTGCAGTAGATAAAGCCAATGATTTGAAAACAGCCCAAAGGTAATCTTTATCCACCACTGGCCAGATGCATTTTCTTTGGATGTGATGTGGGTTTCAATGTTGTTTCAGTGAATGTGAGTTTCAAGGGCAAAGTTTAATGTCAAGCCTATTTTCATTGTGAGACAGTATTGCTTTGTTTACCAGATGATGTAGAGAATTGGTAGTGCATTGAGCCAGCTATGAATCTGAGGTATCTTCTGCAAGATTGTCTGATTGGGACATGCCGGTATGCCTCTTTTAGGTCCAAAGTTACAAGCCAAGCCTTCTTGCCCAGCATGGGCAGAAGCTGCTGCAGAGTCAACATTCTGAATTTTGGAACGTCCAGAAATGTGTTTAGAATAGACAGGTCCAGAATTGGTCTCCAGGCTTTTTCCTTTCTGGGAACCAAGAAAAGTCTCAAGTAAAATCCTTGTCCCTGCTCTTGCTGTGGTACTCGCTGAATGGCCCTCATGTCCATGAGGGCTGAAACTTGCTTTTGTGCCTCTGCCCATTGATTGTATGGCAGGTCTGACATACCTTTTGCCCTTGGCAGGGTGTGAAAATGGAACCTGTAGCCCTGAGGCACTATATTTAAGACCCATTTGTCCTGGGTGATCATGTGCCAATTTTGTGAAAAAAGTGCTAGTTTTTCCCCCTAAGGGGGCTGCCAAAAGATAAGTGCTTGGTGCTGGCAGAGGAAAGTAATTCAAAATGTTTCCTGTATAGCTGTGATTTGTCTTCTCCGCTTTTGGAGGTAGAAGCACCCCATTGTTTAGGCCTGTATGAGCCTTGGGGCTGGGATCTGCCTCTGGGGCGTCTGTATCTGCCTCTTTGCGGCCTGTCTGACACTGGAAAGGACCAATACTTTGTGGGCCAGTTCCTGCTAAATCTGGGTGGCTGCACCTGTAAGAAATCCTTAACTGTCTGCATAGATTTTGCTTTGTCCTCCATTCTCTTCAACACCTCCTCTGCTTTAACACCAAAGTATCATACTGTAATGGAGCATCTAATAATTTTCCTTTAGCATGATCAGGCAGATTCTGTTCCTTTAACCAAGCATGCCTCCTAATGACAGAACCCGTAACAGCGGCCCTGCAAGAGGCCTCCAGAGAATCAAAACCACATTGCAAAGTATGTCTTCCCACTTGTTCAGTTGCATGCAATAAATCCTGCATTTCCTTGTTTTCTGCACATTCAGAATTTGTTAATATTTTCTGTTTAAGCAGTGACATTAAGTATTGCTGATAGTTAAGCATATGAAATTGACAATTTAAAGCTCTCTCAGCCAAGGTAGCAGAAGTATAAACCTTTTTCCCCCCATCTGTCCAGTGCCCTTGAATCCCTATCAGAGGGGATAGGGTTTTTTGCAGTGGAAGCCTTGACCCCTTTGGGACCCTGAGAAATAGTTTCTGGGTCAGCAGCAAGGTTTTTATAAAGAAATTTATGTGAATCTGGAACCCTGTAGTATCTGTCTGGCTTAACAGGTGCAGGGGGTTAAGAGTCAGGAGACAGGCCGGACTCTGAAAATACATCATCTACAATGTCTAAAACGGGGGATAGCAAGAGGCCTGTGCTGAGGTAGTAAAGGAAAGTCTCTCTTAGATTCTGAGTAGTCTTGGCTCTCCCAGTGGAAGTGCTCCCTCATGGTATGCAGGGTTTTCCCAAAAGAATAATCCTCAGGAGGAGAGGCTGAAGGGATAGATTCTTCAGCAGCAGAATCCTCATAGGGAGGAAGAGAGTATTCCTGTTCAGAAGAGAGTCATAAACTATATCAGGCAGCACAAAATAGGGCTAGAAGTGCATTCAAACAGGGGCTGTGTGTAGAATTACATTTTTAATTCACTAGGAAGACTTACCTTACCAATGAAGCAAGAAATACAGACGAAGATGCAGGCAATCCAAACTTTTCAGTAGTCCCTCAAACAAATGCAGTCGACAGGATATATACGTACAATGAAAAGGAGTTCCACACACCACATGGATTTTATTAGGTTGAGTGGGCTGGGTAAGGCAGGTCTGACATCACAATGTGGGAGGAACACTGGCTCTTCTATACAGCATGCAAATCAGGTGGGGATTACATCACTTTGGGGGAGGAAACATCCCGATAGCTAGAGCAAGAGCAGATGGCAGATGTGACATCATAATTTCAGAGCCAGCTACAGGTTTTTCAAGTTTGTTTGCAAAGTGAAACAAAAACAGTATAGAAAGCTAGGAAGCAGAACATGGAAAACAGTTGAGTGGGTTATTTTTTAAAGCTGCAAAGGTGATTTTTTTAAGCTTTATCAAAGAACAGGGACTGGAAGAGTCAGCAGGTTGGGGAATATGCTTTAATATCCTATTGTTTTCCTTTAAATTGTTTCCTGACTGTTCTGAAAGTAAAGAATTACAGGATTTAATGCATTCTGCTGAACAAGTTGGTAAACATACTTTGCAATGTGGTTTTGAGACTCTAGAAGCATCTTGCAGGGCTGCTGTCACTGATCTGTTCTTAGAAGGCATGCTTGGCTTAAGGAGCAAAATTTGCCAGATCATGTTAAAAGTAAACTGGATGCTCCTTTAAACCAAGATCGCCTGTTTGGCAACAAAGCAGAAATAGTCATTAAAAAGATGGAGAAAAAAAGCTAAATATGTGCAAACTGTTAGATTTCCTGCAAGTACAACCTCCCAGGTTCAGTAGGCATTGGCCTTCTAAGAATTGGTCCTTTCCTGTCTCTTCCAGGCCTTCTCAGTCCAAACCCAGGAACAGCAGAACACCCAGGCTACAGTCTCAAGGTGCTTACAGGCCTAAGCAGTGGGGGGCTTCCACTTCCAAAGCTGGAAGTAGTAAGACTCCCCCCTATGGAAAAGTCACAATGACATAACCTTGATCAGGCCTGCTCAACTGCATGCTCCTTTGGGGGAAAGATCGCACTGCATGCAAAGAAAAACTGGGAACTCATCACCCAGGACAAATGGGTTTTAATATAATTTCCCAAGGATACAGATTCCACTTCCACACCTTACCAACGCCAAACGGTTGGCCAGACCTACCCCGAAATCAGTGGACAGAGGCTCAACAGCAGGCTCTCTCTCTTCTAAGTATCAAGGCTTCTAAGTATCCCAGAAGAAGAAAGGGGACAATGTTTTTACTCAAGACTATTTCTGGTGTCCTATCCTGGACCTCTCTATTCTAAACACCTTTTTGGTAATCCGAAAATTTAAAATGCTAACACTTCAGCAGCTGCTTCCTATGGTAGGTAAAGATGCCTGGTTGGCAACCTTAGATTTAAAGGAAGCTTACCTGTACATTCCAATAAGGGAATCTTGCAGGAAATACTTACGCTTCAGGGCAGGCTGCATGCACGATCAGTTCTCTGCACTTCCCTTTGGCTTATCTACTGCGCCCAGGGTATTCAACGTGCCTAGCCCCAGTCATTGCATTTTGCAGGCAAAGAAATAATGAAGTATATCCATACCTGGACGATTGGCTAATTCAGGCAGAAAGCCAGAACATGCTACTAAATCATCTGGCATTTGTAAAGAAACTTCACTCTGGTACACCATAAACGAAAAGAAATCTCTTCTAGTACCCTGCCAACAAGTTGTATTCCTGGGAGCAAGCTTGAACACAACTTCCCAGATGGCTTACCTCACACCAGAGAAACAAGTTTATTTGGCAGCCTACTTCAAGCTACTGGCCACAAAGACCCAGCTATCTGCAAGGAAATTCCTACAAGCCCTGGAGTTCATGGCCTCTTGCATTCTACTAATTCCATATGCAAGACTGCATATGAGGAAACTACAATGGTATCTAAAAATCCTATGGTGTCAGCATTCACAGGACCTGGAATCAGTGATTCCTATCCCTCCTTGCTTAAGGAGACAGTTCCTTTGGTGGGCAGAGGCCTGCCACCACAACAGGGGATTGCCATTCATTCTACCCCCTGCCGCCCAAACCCTAACAGACGCATCAGACTATGCATGGGGGGGCTCACTTGGCAGGGCACTGCATTCAGGGAAAATGGAACCCAAGTCAGATGCACCTGCATATCAATCAAAAAGAAATTTTAGCTATACAGAATTCACTGACAGCCTTCAAGGACTACATTCTTCCAGGACAATTATTGGTAAAGACAGACACCACCACTGATGTTCATCGTGTTACACTGCTGCAGTCATTACACTTGGGTTATCCTGCCGTCAGGCGGTCCCGCAGTCGGCCCAAATTCCAAAGCCTTGGTCCGGCGTCGGTTGCTGTCGCTTCTTACCTGACGTCAGTGCGGCAGGGGTATATAAGATGCATCCGACACCATTTTCTTCAGTCTTTCTTGCCGCACTGTGCCTGAAGCAGAAGCAGTTCGCAAGTGCCAGTCGGCCAACTCCTGAGATTTTCGAAGTCGAATTTCAGATCCGAAGTCTTCAATAAAGCTAAGTACCCCGTTGCGGAAACTTTTTTCTTGCCTCAGACCGATGTCAGAAAAAGTTAATAATTGTATTTCTTGTGGGAAGCAAATACCTCATAAGGACTTCCACTCTTACTGTATTCCATGCCTAGGCCCTGATCACGACGTCACTAGTTGTCGGTTTTTTGCTAGATTTAACAAACGCAGTATAAAAAGACGTTTTGATTTTGCTTTGCACTACTTTGGCTGAATGTTCAATTAAACAATGCCATCGGATGGATCAGTCGTTGACCTCAATACCGAAAAAACGCAGAGACAAGGATAAAGAGAGGCATCCGAGGTCCAAAACAGACAACAACCTCTTCTAGGCCAGTCGCCTGTTCTCAGTGAGGCGCTTTCACAGCCCCTGACACCCACTACCTCAGAGCCACAGACCACTTCTGACTCTCACGTGGAGACATCTAGGCCTCTGAAAACACAAGGTATTAGGCCTACGGAAACTAATCCCTCAGATGGGTCCGGAGCCGCTGAGCAGGCATCGGCTTCTGAGGGTGTTTTCAGACCTTCACAACTTACCATTAAAACAACAGCCAAGACAAAGGCACCATTAAAGACAAAGAAACAAGTACAGCATTCTCCTGGACAGTCCTCCATGCCTAAGAAACAGATGCTTAAAATGGCCGAAGGCCTCATTACTCTAATCAGGGGTTCCCATCCCTCTCCTGAGAAAAGGCCTAGGCAGGATACAGACTATGACTCCTCTGATCAGGTTTCCATTTTTTCTGATTCCTCTTCAGACCAGGGATACTCTCTACCCCCCCCCCCTATGAGGACTCTGATGCTGAAGAATCTATCCCTTCAGCCTCTTTTCCTGAGGATTATTCTTTTGGGGAAACTTTACATACCATGAGGGAGCACTTCCATTGGGAAAGCCAGGATTACTCAGAATCCAAGAAAAGGCTCAGGGATTTCCTCTTATTGCCTCAACACAGGCCCCTGGCTAGTCCGCCTATGCTAGATATTGTGGATGATGTGTTCTCTGAATCCAGTTTATCTCCTGACTCTTTGCACCCTGCTCCAGCCAAGGTAGGTAGTATAGAGTCCCCGACACTCAAGTTTCTTTACAAAAACCCTTCTGCTGATCCAGAAACTATTTCCCAGGGTCCAAAAGGGGTTAAGGCTTCCATTGCTAAAAATCCAGTACCCTCTGACAGAGATTCCAGAGCTTTGGATAGATGGGGGAAGAAAGTATACACTTATGCAACTTTAGCAGTGAGAGCTTTAAATTGCCAGTTTCACATGCTTAAGTACCAACAATATTTAATGGCTCAGTTAAAAGACAACACCACAGTAATGTGGTACATAAACAAGCAAGGGGGGGCACTCATTCTTATCCCCTATGCAGGCAAGCCATGACCTTGTGGAACACAGCTCTAACGTATCAAGTTCACCTGCAAGCACAATTCCTGCCAGGAAAGAAAAATACTCTGGCAGATGACCTAAGCAGAAATGTCATGGACCCTCACGAATGGAAATTGAATCCACAAATCTTCAGCAAGGTAACGCAAAAGTGGGGATGCCCAGACATAGATCTTTTTGCCTCCCCACTGAATTGCCAACTACAAAAATTCTCCACAAGGACTTATCACAAACAAGCATGGAAAGTGGATGCTCTTATGTTCAGCTGGAAAAATCTAAAAGTTTATGCCTTCCCGCCACTGCCTCTCCTTTCAAAGGTACTCCTAAAAGCCAGACAAGAAAAAACAGAGATGATCCTGATTGCCACGCCAGCACTAGTACCCTATCTTAAGGAACTTGGCTCAAGGCCCACCATGGATTTTGCCTCAAATTCCACACCTTCTGACTCAACAAAACAATCAGATCCTGCACGGTCAGCTCAAAACCCTAAACCTGGCTGCATGGCAGATACATTAGTCAAACAGACAACACCTCTCTCTAAAGCTGTTATGGATGTCATTTTGGAGGCCAGGAGGCCTAGCACCAGGAAAGCTTACTCAGAAAAATGGAAGAGATTCTGTGCCTGGAACCAGGCTCAAAGCCTTGACCCTCTTGTTCCAAACATTCCTCAGATTTTACAATACTTAACTGAGATGCTGGACAGAGGCCTATCCTTCTCATCAATTAAGATCCACGCCTCTGCCATTTCAGCACATTACAACACGGATCCTCCTTTATTCTCTCATCCCTTGCTAAAGCAATAAAACAGTACCTCAGAGGGGCTAAAAACATAAGACCGCCCCGGAGAGCACCTATACCAACTTGGGACCTCAATTTCGTTTTGGAAAAACTGACCTCCCACCTTTTGAGTCAGCCAATACAGCCGATCTAAAATTTTTATCATGGAAAACAGCTCTGCTACTGGCAGTAACTTCAGCACGAAGAGTCTCAGAGCTACAGGCATTAGTGGCAGTGGAACCTTTTATAATTTTTCATCAGGACAGGGTATATTTAAGAACAAACCCTACCTGTATGCCAAAGGGGTGGTATCTAGTGTGGCTCTTAACCAAACCATCCATTTGCCAACTTTTTATCCAAACCCCCAGAATAAAGGGGAGAAACTTCTGCATTTGGACATACACAGGCAGCTACGCTTCTACTTGGACAAAACAAAGACTTTCAGGAAAACTGAGCAACTGTTTGTAGCATATGCTGCAGGATCACAGGGTAAGGCTATCTCAAAGCAGACTGTATCCAAATGGATAGGACACTGCATTTGGTACTGCTACACACAGCATGGAAAATCAGTCCCAAATAACATTAGGCCACATTCCACCAGGGCAACAGCCACTTCAACAGCCTTTCTCAGAGGAGTACCTACCAAGGAAATTTTGGAGGCTGCAGCTTGGAGTTCAGTGCACACCTTTACCCAGCATTACCACCTGCCTCTTTACTCTAAATCCAGAGCAGGATTTGCCACTGCAGTTCTGCAGGGCCTCATAGCCAATCCTAACTCTTTATAGACCAGCCACCCAACCTCAGCTTTGGGATTCTAACCAAGTGTAATGACTGCGGCAGTGTAACACGAACATAGTACAGTTTTGTACCTACCATAAATGTAGATAGAGTGTTCACACTGCTGCAGTCCAGGTTACCCTCCCTCCATCCCGTCTGAACTAGCTAGACTTATCTATACCTTTCTGTCCTATACAACCTTTGGGGTGTATTTGCTGGTAACTGAAGGTATTGTTTTTATTGTATATTTTTGATTAGCAATATGTATTGCCTACCTACTTGGGGGCACCTGACATCTGGGGCAAGAAAAACTGAAGAAAATGGCGTCTGATGCATCTTGTATACCCCTGGCGCACTGACGTCAGGGAAGAAGCGACAGCAACCGACACCGGACCAAGACTTTCGAATTTGGGCCGACTGCGGGACCGCCTGACGGCAGGATAACCCAAGTGTAATGACTGCAGCAGGGTGAACACTCGAAATAGAAGTTATGTCCTTACCATAACGTTCCATGTGGAGTGTTCATCTCGCCTTTGTTCTTACACCTGGGTTCGGAGCCGATCCTCGGCTCCGTGTCGGCCGCTTGACAAAGCTCTGCATCGAGAAGAAGCTCGAGACCAACCTAACTCCCACAATCCCCCTCTGCCTTTACCTCAGATCTAGTTTGCAAGCAAACCAGAAGAGAGCATAACACTTTCATACCAAACAAGAAAACCTATTTACATAGTACAACAACTGCTCAAGGCAGAAGCAGGAGAAACAAACCAGGCACCTAAATTGGACGTTCTTCCTGAGGGTGGGAGGGTCGGAATGTAAGAACAAAGGCGAGATGAACACTCCACATGGAACGTTATGGTAAGGACATAACTTCTATATGTGAGAGTGTTCAATCTCGCCGTTTGTTCTTACACCTGGGTAGCGTCCCTAGCTCCGTGTTCCTGAGGAACTCGGGGGAGAACGTTCCTGAGCACAGTGGAACCAAAGGTTGCCCTGTCCCTAGAAATCCTGTCCACTTTGTAATGAGAAATGAAGGTATGTGGTTTAGACCAAGTGGCAGCCGCAAATAGTGTCTAACGGCAGGCGAGCTGCATGAGCCAGGGATGTAGATACTGATCTTGTAGAGTGCCCTTTGGGCTTGACAGGTAAAGTTTGCTCAGAGGCAGTATAAACAAAATTAATACAATCAGAAAGCCATTTGGACAGGGTTCGTTTTGTAACTGCCATACCCATCTTGATGTCTGAGAAGGCCACAAAGAGCTGGTCTGTTTTCCTGTGATCCTTTGTTCTGTCCAAGTAAAATCTGAGTTGTCTATGAACATCTAACTTGTGTAACATATATTCCAATTTATTGGAGTGGTTCTTGAAAAATGTGGGCAGTTCAATGGACTGATTAATATTATTAACGGAGCAAACCTTGGGGAAGAAAGGATGGATTAGTGCGAAGGGATACCCTGTCAGGGTGAAAAATCAAATAAGGATGGTTGACCGAAAGAGCTTGAAGCTCTGATACCCGCCTAGCCGATGTGATAGCCACCAGAAAAAGGGTCTTCCATGACAAAAACTTTAAAGGACAGGTAGAGGCTGGTTCAAAAGGTGGTAGCATCAGCTGTGACAAAAGAAGGTTCAAGTTCCAAGGTGAAGTAGGACTTCTAACTGGTGGTCTAATATGGAAAGATCCTTTTAGAAAGGCCTTACAAAGTCTGTGAGCCATAATAGGTGCCCCATTTTCTCCCACATGAAAATTTGATATGGCAGTTAATTGCACTTTCAAAGTGGCAGGAGAAGCCCCTTGGTGGAACAGTTCGGTTAAAAACTCCAAGACCTTTTTCAGAGGAGCTGCTAAGGGATCCAATTGTTGTGTAGTTGCCCAGTGCACAAAACGCTTCCATTTACTGGTGTAAATCCTTGTAGTGGATGATTTATGAGAAGCCACCAGGATATTTTGAACTGCAGGAGATAGAAGATCAGACCTGGCTAAGAAGGGAAGCGGAGCAGCCAAGCTGCTAGTTTGAGGGAGAGAAGCGACGGGTGGGGAGCCCCTGACGAGTGGGTCAGTAGATCCGGCTCTGGGTCCAGGATCCAGGGTTCCCGCATTTGGTGTGCTAGAAGAAAGGGAAACCATATTTGACGAGGCCAGAATGGGGCAATGAGGATAATTGTCCTTTGCAGGTTGCTGGCTTTCTGTAGAAATTTTGAAATCAGGGGAACAGGAGGAAAAGCGTACAGGAGACCCGGGGGCCAATCGTGAACCAGAGCGTCCCTTGGGACTTCCCCTGGAGGGGGTAATAGGGCAAAATAGCTTCTGCATTTGGCGTTCATTGGAGACGCAAACAGATCGCAGGAAGGCTGGCCCCACTTGCGAAAAATCTCCTTCGCAACTGACTGTTTGAGGGACCACTCTTGAGGTAACAGGATGGCTCTGCTCAACCTGTCTGCTATGACGTTGGATAACCCCGGGATGTGCGTTGCTATCAGAAAGCAACCCGTGGACTCCGCCCATTGCCAGATTCTCATGGCCTCTCTGCATAGTTGGTAAGACTTGGTTCCCCCTTGCTTGTTTGTTCCAGACTACAGACATGTTGTCCGTCTGGACTGCAATTGTCCCTAGAGGAAGAAGGGGAGCAAAGTGTTGCAACGCTAGAAACACTGCCCTCAACTCCAGAACATTGATGTGCAGATTGTATTCCAAATTGGTCCATTCGCCTTGGACTGTCTGTCCCTGAAAGATGCCCCCCCACCCTATCAGGGAAGCGTCCGTGGTCACCGTTGCTGTCGGAGTGGGTAGCACAAATGGTCTTCCGCTGGAGAGATTGCAAGTCCGAAGCCACCAAGCCAGGTGCGATTTGCATATGTTTGTGATGTAGATTTCGTGTGTCAGGGGTAACTTTTGGAACGACCATTGTGCAAACAGTAGCCATTGAAGAACTCTCATGTGCAGTCTTCCCAAGGGTATCACAATGAGGGAAGCTGCCATGAGACCCAAAACCTTCAGAACCAGTTTCGCTGGGGATTTTCTGGATGAAAGAAGAAGAGATATATGGTTTTGTAGGGAGGCTATCCTTTCTGGGGGAAGCCTTAGAATTAAGCAATGCGTATCCAATTCTGCTCCTATGAATGAGATATGCTGTGATGGCTGTAGTAAAGATTTTTCGAAATTTACGGAAATTCCGAGATGAACACAAAGTTGTAGTGTGTAATCCCTGGCCTGAATCAGTCGGCCGGTGGTGGCAGAAAGGAGCCAGTCGTCCAGATACGCTAACACCCTGAATCCGAGGCGTCTCAAGTGAGACGCTACCACTGCCATACATTTGGTGAAGACCCTGGGGGCTGAGGTCAGACCAAAGGGCAGGGCTCGAAACTGAAAGTGACTGGCTCCCAGCCGGAAGCGCAAGTGATCCCTGGACGCCCTGGCCATTTTGATGTGGTAGTATGCGTCCTTTAGATCTATTGAGCACATCCAGTCATCCTTCTGTAAAAATGGAAGGATCGATTGAAGCGTGACCATTCGGAACTTTTCTTTCTTGATGAAGGTATTGAGTTTGCTTAGGTCCAGAATTGGCCTCCAGTCCCCTGTCTTTTTTGGAACTAAAAAGAACCTTGAGTAAGTTCCGAATCCTCTTTGTTCCGCTGGGACTGGTTGGATGACTCTTTTTTTCTAGCAGCTTTGAAATCTCTGTAGCTGCAGGGCCTCGCAGATGGGGCGGCACATCTGGGAGTCTTTTCTGTGGAATTGGGGACAATAGGAAGGGAATTTTGTAGCCTCTGGTAACAACGCTTTTTACCCAATTGTCTGATGTAAGATTTTGCCAGGCCTGAGGGTATAAAGCTAAGCGACCCCCGACTGCCTCCAGAGCAGGACAGTCGGGCCTCCTCTCAGGAGTGCTGAAAAGGTTTCCCGGGGAGTGTATCCCTGTCACCTTGGTTTTGCAGACCCCCCCTGCCGCCAGGGCGACGTCTTCCACCTCTACCCCCTCCTCTGCCTCTGGAGGGGGTATCACCCTGTGCGCCTGGAAAAGAACCCTGGGGTTTTCAAAACCACATTTTTCCACCACGTTGCCCTTTGGGGTACGGTCTGGATGGGGTGGAAAAACGGACTCCGACAGCAGACAGAGTCTTTCCCTCTTGCTCACACCGGGTAAGGGTCTCCTTTACTTTAGGGCCAAAGAGAGTGGCACTATCAAATGGGGCGTTAGTAAAGGAAGACTTGAAGGCTTCCGCAAATGAACATAAGCGCATCCAGGACTGCCTACGAAGAGCAATCGCTGAAGCTGCTGCCCTACTCGACCCTTCGGCTGCGTATGAGATCAGCCTCATGGACAAGTTTACAATAGAAGTAAGGGTATTGAGATGTGCTGTAACCTTCTCTGAGACAGCAGCATCTGTAGTACCCTGGAGGGTATCTCCCAACTCTTTGATTAGATCCCTCTGTAGCCGTGTAAAATGGGTCAAATAGTTCAGGGACCGCATAGAAAAAGCCGCTGAACTAAAAATGCGCTTCCCATAACTGTCCATAGTCCTAGAATCTCTATTAGGCGGATGGACAGATGAGGAAGACTCCGACATCTCCTTTTTCATGGCCGCTGCCACCACCATAGCGTCCACTGGTACTCCCTTTGTCAGATAAGCCTTAACTTGGGGGGCAGTAATAAATTTGTTAGGCTTTCTAGGGACTGGTTCCACCGTGTCAGGTGTCTCCCACGCCCTTCGAGCAATCAGCTCCATTAACTCATCGAAGGGCGGAGTGACCCAGGAGGAGGAAGGGCAGCACCGAATGCCTTCAGCAAGACTGACTCATCCTCAGAAGGGGGGAGGGATTGCCAATCACCTCTCTGCTTTAGGATCTCCAGGATGTCAGAAAAGGAGACATCCTCCGAGGGTGACTTTGGGGACCCTTCTGACTCATCTAAGTCAGTGTCCGATGTCAATGATTCTTGTGGAGAATCTAAGTGTCTCCTCTTACACAATCTTTTCCTCGGAACTTCCTCGGGGGGGCATCCGAAGAAGCCTCCGAGGAAGAAGGGGCACCCTCTAGGGGTGGCTGAGACACTGGTGCTCGACGCTTAGATGTAGCCGTGGGTGCAGAGGAGGATAACGGCCCTTTATGGGAAGGAGAAGCTGTTTCTGCTGAAGTGGTTGTCTGAACAGACAACACCTTCCTCATGAGTTAGAAGGCCCCCGGGTCCCAAGTCGAGGTATCCCCCGGTTCCGAAGAAGTCGGAGGAATTCCCGAGACAGGCACCGAAGGCATTGACCCCGAGGACGGAGCCGAGTCGATCCGAGCCGAGGCCCCGAGAGGGAGCGTCGGAACCGAAACATCGGTCCGACTCTCGGTCCCGGACCCAAGGATGGATCTTCGGCTCCGCTCCGGTACTGGATCAAACGGAGTAGAGGTGAACGGTACCGACCGAGAAAAGGACGGCTCTGGTACCGAGGGCTCCACAATCACCAGGTCAGCCTCTCCCGGCTCCGAAGACTGGATAGGCCTCGGAGGAGGAACAGGTGGAGATAAGGGAAGGCCTTCGAGTCTCGACACCAACTGGGAGGAGACAGAGATAAGTTTGGACAAGGCTGTATTCTCCATCAATTTCTGCACCACGCGGTCTACATCGGTGTCGGAGAGGGGCCTGGAAGAACGCGTCGAAGGAATCGAAGACGGAGCCGACCTCAAAAGCGCAGGAGGAGGAAGCTCCGTCACCGGTTCCAAGACTCGAGGCTCGGTAACTGACAACAGTTCAACACTCGGCCCCGAAGTCTGTGGAACCGGTGATCGAACTTTGAATGAAGAGCTCGGAGCCGATGACTTGGGCTCCGACGGCTTCGATTCGTTCGAGGATGTAGATGCCTGGTCTGATGCATCCAGAGCCTCTTGGAATGCAGGCTTCAAAAGAGCCCTATCCATAGTTTCCTGCGCCTATCTGTCATGACCCTTCCACTGAAAGAATGACAGATAGAGCAGTCTTCCTGCAGATGGAGAGGGCCAAGACAGTAGACGAGGAACTATGATTGTCTGTGACAGACATCTTCTGTCCACATTAGCACCGTTTGAAGCCTGATTTAGCTTTTTCTGACATGATAACAAATTCCAATCCAGAAACAGTGACAAGCCAGTAGTAAATGTCAAATCCAGTAAAGAAAGTCAAAGCCAGTAATATTTGTCAAATCCTGATACTTAAGTCACATCCAATAGTCAAATCCAGTTAAGGGTGGGGTAGGCCCCGAGGGAAAACTCAAAGGTATATAAAAGTTTATAAAATTTATATACGGAACCGAGAAACCCTCGATACACTACTCACACATACACACAGTCAATCTGAGAAATCTGTATGCAAAAAATAATGAAAGAATTATAAGAAATAATCAATCTTAGCTTTCAGGTGGTCCGAGCTCATCAAAATGATGCGATCTTTGCAGCGGCAAACTAGATCTGAAGTAAAGGCAGAGGGGGATTGTGGGAGTTAGGTTGGTCTCGAGCTTCTTCTCGATGCAGAGCTATGTCAAGCGGCCGACACGGAGCCGAGGATCGGCTCCGAACCCAGGTGTAAGAACAAACGGCGAGATTGAACACTCTCACATCATCTACATTTATGGTAGGTACAAAACTGTACTTTATGTGGTACATAAACAAGCAGGGGGAACCCACTTGTACCCTCTCTGCAGACTAGCCATGGCTCTGTGAAATATACAGCCTTGAGCTACCAAGTGCACCTAAAAGCTCATTTCCGGCCAGGCAAGCTAAATTCACTGGCAGACCACCTAAGCAGAAATCTCTTGGACCCACACGAGTGGAAACTGGAACCAATGATATTCAACTTTTTGAGAAACAAATGGGGGAACCCAGAGATAGACCTGTTTGCCTCCCCTCAGAACTACCAATTGGACAAATTCTGCACAAAGACTCCCCACAGCCAAGCTTGGAAAGTGGATGCTGCCCTGTCCTTCACCTGGGAAAGCCTCTTAGTTTATGCTGTTCCCCCTCTGCCTCTCCTCTCGAAAGTACTGCTAAAGATCAAACAAGGCAAACTTAAAGGACAATATTGATTGCACCATACTGGCCACGCCAACACTGGTACCCCCTCTTACGCAGTATGTCACTGCTGGAACCATGGCACCTGCCTCAGGCTCCTTCCCTGCTGTCCCAGCAGGAGGGCCAGGTTCTGCACCCACAACTTCAAACCCTGAACCTTGCAGCCTGACTAATTCACTGAGCTCTCCAATATCATCCCTCAGTAAGCAGGTGCTAGATGTCATTCTGGAGGCTGGGAGGCCTAGTACTAGAAAATCCTGTGCTGAAAAGTGGAAAAGATTCTGTTTTTGGAGCCAGACTCAAGGGATGGGCTGAACAGTGCCCAGCTTACCGCATATTCTTCAATACTTAACAAAGATGCTCCACAAGGGCCTTTCCTTCTCATCAATTAAAATTAATTCTTCAGCCTTTTCAGCATATTATAATACTGAGCCACCCCTCTTCTTTCACCCCCTGCTGAAACAATTCCTCAAAGTGGCCAAAAATTTAAGACCACCCAGGAGGGCCCCTACTCCAGCCCGGGACCTTAACTTTGTATTGGAAAAGCTCACTCTACCTCCTTTTGAGCCAGCTGCAACTGCAGAGTTGAAATTCCTTTCTTGGAAAACTGCTTTCCTTCTAGCCATCGTTTCAGCAAGAAGAGTGTTTGAACTTCAGGCCCTCATGGCAGTGGAGCACTTCATCATCTTCCATGCTGACAGGGTGTCCCTCAGGACCAACCCTTCCTGTATGCCCAAGGTGGTATCCAGTGTGGCCCTTAGTCTGTTCATTTGCCTACCTTTTTTTCCCTAATCCACAGGAGAAAGGAGAACGAATACTGCACTCTTTGGACATGCACAGGCAACTAAGATTTTACTTGGACAGGGCTAAGCCTCTCAGAAAAACTGAACAGCTGCTAGTTGCCTTTGCTGCAGGGGCAGAGGAGAAGGCCATTTTAAAGCAAACCATTTGTTAGTGGATAGGCCCTTGCATTATTTTCTGCTATAAGCAACATGGGAAACCTACCCCTCAGGATAAGATCACATTCCACCAGGGCTGCATCTACCTCTACAGCCTTTCTCAGAGGAGTCCCTACCAAGGGACATCCTAGAAACTGCTACCTGGAGTTCTGTACATACCTTCACCAAGCATTACCACTTGCCTAGGTTTTCTAAATACAGAGCTGGTTTTGCCACTGCAGTCTTGCAGGGCTTAATAGCTGGTCCTAATGCTCTCCAACTTCCTCCTTCCTGCCTTAGCTTTGGGAATCTACCCAAATGTAATGACTGCAACAGTGAAACATGAAGAGCATAGTACAGTTGTGTATACTTACCATAAATGTAGATGTTCAAGTGTATTCACTGTTGTAGTCCTGGATGATGATCATGTTTCACTGTTGCAGTCATCACATTTGGGTTATCTGCTTGCAGTAGCCCTCATTCTGCCTGATTATCAAAGCCTTGGGTCCTGTGTCGCTTGCTGTCTCATCTTCTGTGACGTCAGATAAGGGTATAAAGCATGCAGCTAACACCATTACATCCGTCTTTCTTGCCTTGCGGTGCCCGAAGCAGAAGCAGTTCACAAGTGCCAGTTGGTCAACTCCTGAAATTTTTGTTTTTCAAGTTTCAGAACCAAAGTCTTCAACTAAAGATAAGTACTCTGTTGGGGAAACTTTTTCTTGCTGTAAACCGATGTCAGTAAAAGTCAATAATTTTATTTCTTGTGGAAAGGAAATACCTCACAAAGATGTTCATTCGTACTGTATTCCTTGTCTAGGCCCTGACCACGACGTACCTCGCTGTCGGTTTTGTGCCTTATTTAAGCAACAAACTATTCGTCATCTGTATATTTGCGCTTCTAAATATTTTGGTACTCAGTTCAATTATCCGGATATGTCTTCGGTAAGCCATCCGACTACTGACATTTCCGAAAAAAACACGAAGATAAAGACAGATACAGGCTTTCTAGGTCCAAACCTGCCGACGACCCTTCTCTTAAGCCATTCGCCAGTTTGCCGGTACTCATTGAGGCGCTTTCGCAGCCCCTGATACCCGTTATTTCAGATTCACAGGCCTCTACTGAGGCCCATTCAGAGTCCGGTATGCCGCGAGATGCTTCAACTGTGGAACCTGCGGATGTCTCTACCTCGGATGAGTCCGGAGCCGCTGTGCAGGCACCGGCTTCTGAGGGTGTATTCAGGCCTACTGACTTGCATATTAAAACGACGCCATCTTCTTCAAGGCCTAAAACTCAAACTATGCCTAGAAAACAGACGCCCAGACCGCATGGTCTGGCCTCTAAGCCTAAAAAACAGATGAGAATGACTGAAGACTTTATTACTTTAATCAGGGGAAAGCCAACCTCCCCCCTGTGAGACCTAGGACTGTATTTGCTTATGATACTTCTGACCAGGATTCTGAAATTTCTGTTTCCTCTGATGACCAGGATTTACCCTATCTACCTATGAGGATTCTGATGCAGAGGACTCGCTTCCGTTTGCTTCTCCTCCAGAGGATTTCACTTTTGGTGAAACCCTGCATAGTCTTAGGGAGCACTTTCACTGGGGAAGCCAGGATTACTCTCATTCTAAAAAGAGGCTTAGGGATTTCTTACTCCTGCCCCAGCACAGGCCTTTAGCTATCCCTCCTGTACTAGATATTGATGATGCCTTTTCTGAGTCTAGCTTGGCCCCGGACTCTCTACCTCCTGCTCCCAGAAAACCTGATGGATATTACAGGGATGTTCATCATGTCTCACTGTTGCAGTCATTACTGTTGGGTTATCCTGCTGGCAGGCTACCCTCAGTCGGCCAGAATTCCAAAGTCTAGGTCTGCCGTCGGTTGCGGTCCCCTCTTCCCTGACGTCAGAGCGCCAGGGGTATAAAAGATGCAGCCGACGCCATTTTCTTCGGTCTTTCTTGCCGCGCGGTGCCCGAAGCCAAAGCAGTTCGCAAGTGCCGGTTGGCTGACTCCTGAGATTTTCAAATACGAATTTCAGAACCAAAGTCTTCATTAAAGCTAAGTACCCCGTTGGGGAAACTTTTTTCTTGCTCCCGACTGATATCAGAAAAAGTTAACAATTGTATTTCTTGTGGGAAGCAAATACCTCATAAGGATTTTCACTCTTACTGTATTCCTTGCCTAGGCCCTGATCACAAAGTTGCTAGCTGCCGCTTTTGTGCTAGATTTAACCAACGCACTATCAAGCGTCGGTTTGATTTTGCATTTCATTACTTTGGCAGATTTAATTGTATAATGCCGTCGGACCAGCCGACAACCGGAGTTTACAAAAAATGCAAGGAAAAGGACAAGGATGGGAATCCGAAGTCCAAATCCGACGAAGCCTCTACTAATCTAGTCACTGGTTCTCAGTGAGGTGCTTTCGCAGCCCCTGGCGCCCGCTATCTCAGAGCCACAGGCCGCTACCGACTCCCATGTGGAGCCAACTGGGCCCCTGGATACTCAAGGTATTGGACACTCGAGAAATCATTCCCTCAGATGGGTCCGGAGCCGCTGAGCAGGCATCGGCTTCTGAGGGTGTCTTCAGACCATACACAACTATATATTAAGCCATCCTCAGCTTCAAAGACTAAAGCAGCTCTAAAGACAAAGAAACAAGTACAGCATTCTCCCTTAAACAGATGCTCAAAATGGCCGAAGACCTAATTACTTTGATCAGGGGCGCCCATCCCCCTCCTGATAAGAGGCCTAGGCAAGAGACAGAGTAGGATTCTTCTGATCAGGTATCTATTTCCTCTGATTCCTCTTCTGAACAGGATTACTCCATGCTTCCCTATGAGGATTCTGATAGGTTCATAGGTTCATACTAGGCTATCTGCCCAAGGGCATTTATAAGCCTAGCCCATAGTTATTTGGCTTTCGCCACCCCTTTAGTTTGAATAAAACTATGCCTATTATTTTGCTGTGCCTCTGTCAAGCAGTGACACTGAAGTAATCCTTGGGGTATATCTGCGATCCCCCATCCATTGGTCAAGATTCCTCTTGAACAAGGCCAGCGAGGTGCTCTGCCTCACATGTACCGGGATTTTGTTCCGCAGCATAGGGAGTCTCTGGGTGATGAATCTGTCCCTCCAGCACATTCTATTAATAACCATGTCAAGGTTTAAGTCTCCCGCCCTTGTGGTTCTGAGGGATCTAGATTATTTGAGGTGAAGCATATTCATCAAATCAGGGTTTGACATGGCCTTATATGTCAGGCACAGGTCACCTCTGAGCAAGCGGTATGAGACTGAATAGAGCTGGAGTTCTTTCAGTCGGGCAGCATAAGACATATTTTTGAGACCCTTTATCCTTTTGGTGAGGAACTTTTGGGGCCTTTCCAGCTGCTGCAGGTGTCGGGTCAGATACATTCGAATGGGGCATTGTACTCAATCATAGGTCTAATGAGTGATGAGTACAGGGGCGATGACCTCCCTTGATCTAGATGTGAATCCCTTCATGATCAGGTGGGCAATGTAGAAGGTTTTCCTAACTACTTTAGCAACATGAGTGTCAAACAAATGGCTACTGTCAACCTGGGTCCCCAGATCCCTGATGACTTCTTCTGTGCTCAGTGGATTGCCACCTATATGGTAGCTAGGGGTAACCTTGTTTTTCCCGAAGGGTATGACTATGCATTTCTTGGCATTTAACTTTAGGCCATGGCTCTGGCACCAGTTATCCGTTTCTGTGAGGCCCTTCTGAAGGATATCTGTGTCAGATGTGTTTTCGACTATGGCGCCCAGTTTGCCGTCATCTGCAAACTTTGTCAGCCATAACAATCCTGTGTTTGCTTGTACTTCAGAAAAGTAGATGCCGAACAAGAGTGGACCCAGGACTGAGCCCTGTGGGACACCACTTGTGACAGGCTTTGAGTCTGACATGGCTCCAGCAACTCTGACCCTGTGGGTTCTGTCACTTAGCCAGTTTGCAACCCATCTTGTGATGTATGGGTTTACATTCAAGCTGATGAGTTTTTCGATGATACCTGAGTGGGGTATTGTGTCGAAGGCCTTTGCCAGGTCAAGGTAGGCTGTATGGACTGCCTTTCCCTCATCAATGGCCTTGGTGACTGTCTCGAAAAAGTCAACCAAGTTTAAAAGGCATGATCTGCCTTTGACAAAGCCAAACTGGGTTGGATCCAAAGTCTGCAAGTTCCCTATGTCTTTATTTATGAGTTCCATTATGATCCTCTCCATGGCTTTGCAGATAAGGCTTGTCAAGCTAATGGGACGGTAATTTCCAGGGTCGGTGGAGGCACCGCCCTTGTGAAGTGGGACCACAGTCGCCGTGCGCCACTCCTTGGGTACGTATCCTGAGGTGAGGCTAAGATTAAACAGCTGTCCTAACTGCGGGTTTAATTCCTCATTGAGTTCGTGGAGCACACAGCCGGGGACACCATCCGGTCCCATGGATGCTGTTTTTTGCTTTGGAGAGAGCAGTTCTCACCTGGGCGTTGGAGATGTTTGGGGGGCTACAATCCTCTGGTATAGATATCTCTCCTTTTGGGGGGGAGGGAGTTTGCACTGAACCTGTCAGCCAGTATGTTGGCAATGTGTGTAGGTTCAGTAATCTTCACATCATTTTGAACTAATTCTGAGCATATCTGGGAGTTTCCTCCTAGGTTTCTAACATAGCTAAAGAAGGCCTTATGATTTTGAGTCCTTGGCGATTTTTCTCTCAAAATTTGCCTTGGATGATTTTATGAGAGCTCTTAGTTTTTTACTTATAATGATCAAAGGTGTCTTACCTTTCAAGGATTTTGCTCTATCTTGTAGTAGCTTCCTCCTTTTGTTGTAGAGCTTGTTTATGGCTGGGGTCCACCAGACTGGACGCTTGCCTTTGGTACAAAGAGTCTTAGTTTTGTTTGGGATTGCCTGATCCATGCAGTCCTGTAGGTGCTGGTAGAAGGCATTTGTAAGTGATTCAGCGGTTTGAGTAATGTTTACCACTGGCTCAGGGGCTTAAAGGAGACCACACTCGTTTTAGAAGTGTGAAGTCGGCTTTTGAGAAGTTTTTCACTGTGGTCTTTTTATTTCAGGTGGGGGGATGAGGACCTCCAGCGAGATTAGTTTATGATCTGATCTCACCAGTGAGGGGTATACTTCGGTGTTGAACATTGTGATCCCATGTTCGTGATGATGAGATCAAGTATGTTTTCTCCTCTTGTGGGGATGGTGACTAGTTGTTCCATGGCATTTGAGTTTATGAACTCCAGGAACCTTTGGGCTAGAGTGTTTGGGCTTGAGTAGTGTTCCCAGTCTATATTAGGGTAGTTGAAGTCACCTAGTATGATGGTGTTTGGAGATACATTTATCCCCGCCATTGTTTTCAGGAAGGCCATGTGAGGTTCCTGAGTTTGAGAGGGTGGCCTGTAACATGCTACAAATTGCAGAGCAGTCTTGCCTATGGTTAATTGCACCTGGATGGTCTCTGATGCATCGTGCGTTGCCACCAACCTTGAGGTGTGGGTGTCCTTTATGAATATGGACACCCCCCCTCCTTTCTTGGTGTTGTCCGGATTTTGGGGCCGGAACGCATGATATGAGGTGAAACCTGCTAGTGCTGGGGTGCTCTCAGGAGCCTTGAACCAGGTTTCTGTCACAGCACAGACATCGATGTTCTCCATACTGAGAAGGGCCTCGAATGCGTGCATCTTGAGATTGAGACTTCTGGCATTGAGCAGCATTATCCTTAGTTTTTTTACTTTTTTGTGTTCTAGGGTGGTAGGTTTAGAATTTGAGCCTTGCCTAAAAAAGGCACTATGGGGGTGGCAAGAGCCTTTGCCAATATCCGGAAGCCTAGGGGTGACAGGTGCAAGCCGTCCCTTGCGAAGCAGCGTGGCTTGCCCAGCATGTCATCCCAGGCAGACAGACATTGGATCCCCTTTGAATGACACCAGAATTTAAGCCAATTATTAAAGCTGATCATCTTATCACTGTATTGTGGCATCATTCTAGGTGAAGGTGAAGAATCCATTCTTTCAGCCTCTCCTCCTGAGGATTATTATTTTGGGGAAACCCTGCATACTGTAAGGGAGCATTTCCACTGGGAGAGCCAAGATTATTCTGAATCTAAGAAAAGGCTCAGAGACTTTCTGCTTCTTTCTCAGAACAGACCCCTTGCTATTCCACCTGTTCTAGATATTGTAGATTATCTATTTTCAGAGTCCGGCCTGTCCCCTGACTCTTTACCCCCTGCACCTGCTACGCCAGACAGATACTACAGGGTCCCGGATTCTCATAAATTCCTATAAAAAAAGTACAGTTTTGTACCTACCATAAATGTAGATGTTCGAGGATCCACATTGCTGCAGTCATAACCTGTGGGTAGTCCGCTGTCCTCGGTCGGCCCGAATACCAAAGTGTTAGGCTGGCATCGGTCATGGTTGCTCAGATCTGACGTCAGTACGCAGTGGTACTAAAGCGCATGACCGACGCCATATCCCCAGTCTTTCTTGCCCCAGATGTCAGAAGGCCTAAAAAGAAAAGGCCATAGCCAAAAATAGAAAATACCCAACCACCAATATAGAAAAAATAATTACCCCAAAAACCACACAGCAACTCCAAACTACAGAGGGGAAGGAGGGAGGGAAAATTGGACTGCAGCAATGTGGATCCTCGAACATCTACATTTATGGTAGGTACAAAACTGTACTATGTTCTTCGTCTCACATTGCTGCAGTCATAACCTGTGGGTAGAATCCCAAAGCAAAGGTAAAGGGAGGTTGGCAAAATCAAAAAGCATTAGGAGCTGCTAACATGCCCTGTAAAACTGCAGTGGCAAACCCAGCCCTAGACTTGGAATAAAGAGGGAGATGGTAATGTTTAGAAAAAGTGTGCACTGAACTCCAAGTAGCTGCCTCCAAAATATCCTTAGTAGCAACTCCCCTTAAAAAGGCAGTAGAAGTGGCAGTACCCCTTGTGGAATGAGGTCTGATCCCAGCCAGAACATCCTTTCCATGATGAGAATAACAAAAAGCAATACAATGGCCAATCCACTTAGAAATAGTTTGCTTTGAAACAGCTTTTCCTTGTGAACCCAAAGCAAAAGAAATGAATAACTGTTGAGTCTGCCTGAACCCTTTAGTTCTGCTCAAATAATAGCGTAACTGCCTGTGAATATCCAAAGAATGCAACATTTTTTCCCCTTTATTTTGGGGATCAGCATAAAAAGTAGGCAAATGAATAGATTGGTTTAAGGCCACATTAGAAACAACTTTAGGCATAAAAGTAGGGTTAGTATGCAGGGATACCCTATCCTTATGGAATATCAGGAAGGGTTCAACTGCCATTAGAGCCTGCAATTCAGATACCCTCCTAGCAGATGTAATGGCCAACAAAAAAGCAGTCTTCCAAGACAAAAACTTCAACTTAGATGTAGCTGCAGGTTCAAAAGGAGGTAAAGTAAGCTTTTCCAACACAAAATTGAGATCCCAGGAAGGAGTAGGAGCTCTACGTGGGGGTCTTATGTTCTTTGCCCCTCTAAGAAATTGCTTAAACAAAGGGTGAGAAAATAATGGAGGGTCACAATCATAGTGAGCAGAAATAGCTGCAGCATGAACTTTCACAGAGGAGAAAGACAAACCCATGTCTAATAATTCTGTAAGGTACTGTAGAGTAACACTCAAATTAGGCCCTGAAACATCAAAGCTCTTTGCTGTGCTCCAAAGAAAAAATCTCCTCCATTTATCAGCATAAACTTTCCTAGTACTAGGTCGTCTGGCTTCCAATATGACATTCAAAACTTGTTGAGGAAGCTGCGACCCCCCAGGATCTAAAACAGAATGTGCCAGGCTGTCAGATGCAGGGACTGTACCTTGACATTGAGGAAATGATTGCTTGCCTGGGACAAAAGGTGCGGAATTGGTGGCAAAGGCCAAGGAGGCTCCTGTACTAAACTCCTCAGCAGAGGACACCAGTGCTGACGTGGCCAATCTGGAGCTATTAGAATCATGCAAGGCTTGTCCTGTCTGACCTTCAAAATTACCTTGGGAAGGAGAGGCAGAGGAGGAAAAGCATAGACGTGAAGGTTGTTCCAACTGAAAGATAGAGCATCCACTTTCCAAGCTTTTGGGTGAAACATCTTTGTGCAAAATTTTGGCAGTTGGAAATTTAGTGGAGAAGCGAACAGATCTATGTCTGGAGTTCCCCAAGCCACTGTCAACTGTTGAAATACATGAGGATCCAATTTCCACTCGTGGGGGTCCACCATCTGTCTGCTCAAAACATCTGCTAAGGAGTTCTGTGCTCCTGGCAGAAACCTTGCTTGAAGAGTGACTTGCAAACTCAGAGCAGTCTCCCACAAAATCATAGCTTGTCTGCAAAGAGGGTACGAATGGGTTCCCCCCTGCTTGTAGATGTACCACATGACTGTTGTGTTGTCTGTTTGAATCAACACCTGTCCTGGTTGAAGTAGATCCTTGAAAGCCATCAGTGCAAATTGGACTGCTAACATCTCCTTCATGTTGATATGCAAATGCTGTAGTCTGGGAGGCCACATGTCCTGAATCCATTTCCCATTGAAGTGTGCTCCCCAAGCCATGTCTGAGGCATCTGTCGTTAAGATCTGACTCGCCTCTGGTCGGGTCACAGAGAGTCCCTTGTTTAGGTGACATTCCTGAGCCCACCACAAAAATTCCTTTTGGATGCAAGGTATTATCTGAATGACAGTGTCCAAATCGTGGCAGTGTTGAGTCCATACACTTTTGAGATACCATTGTAGCTTCCTCATATGTAGTTTGGCATTGGGGAGTACCAGAATACAAGATGCCATGAACCCCAAGGCTTGAAGGACTGTCCTTGCAGTCAGCCTGGACAGTAGGGATAATTGCTGGAAGTATAGGGGAAGATTTCTTTGTTTGTCCGGGGTCAAAAAAGCCATCTGAGAGGCTGTATTCAGTCTCCCACCCAGAAAGCACATGTCCTGAGAGGGTACTAGACTGGACTTTGTTTCGTTCACAGAATACCCTAGGCACCTTAAAACTGCCATTACATACTGTAGATGCTGAAGTAACTTGACTTTGTCTTGAGCAAGAATCAGGCAATCGTCCAGATAAGGATAAATTTGTATCCCACTTAGTCTTAAGAAGGCTATCACAGGAGCCAGGACCTTTGTGAACACCCTGGGCGCAGTAGATAAGCCAAAGGGCAATGCAGAGAACTGATAATGAAAAGAACCAGCCCGAAAACGCAGGAACCTCCTGCAGCTGGGCCTGATAGGAATGTGAAGATAAGCCTCTTTGAGATCCAGAGTTACCATCCAGTGATCTTTGCCTAGCAGAGGCAGAAGTTGCTGCAAAGTTAACATCTTGAACTTTGGAATGTCTAGGTATGTATTGAGAATGGACAAATCCAGAATTGGTCTCCAAGTGTTTCCTTTCTTTGGCACAAGAAATAGGCGAGAATAAAATCCTAGGCCTACTTCTGACGGAGGTACCACCTGGATAGCCCCCATTTGTAAAAGTAAAGAAATCTGCTTGTGAGCCTCCAGCTTTTGCTGAGGAGGTACGTCCGGCATGCCTTTGAAAGGAGGCAAGGTGTGAAAATAAAACTTGTAGCCTCGATGTATAATGTCCAACACCCATTTGTCCTGGGTGACCAAAACCCAATTTTGCTTGAAAAGTGCCAACTTTCCTCCTAGAGGAGCTGCCAGACAGGAGGAATCTGGCAGCTGGAGATACAGGTCATTGGGTCTGTTTACGAAAAGGCTGACCCCTGCCCTCACCAGAAGATTGTGCAGGAGAACTCCACGTCCTAGGTCTGAAAAAACCCTGAGCATGAGCTCTGCCCCTACCAGGTCTAGATCTGCCCTTAGACTGAAAATCAGAAGAAGGATAAGCCCATCCTTTTGCAGGCCAATTTCTGCTAAACTTAGGGGGCTGCACTTGTAAAAATTCCTTAACCGTCTGCATGGACTTAGCTTTGTCCTCCATTTTCTTCAAAACTGACTCCACAGGAGAACCAAAAAGAACTTCAGATTGAAGGGAAGCATCCAAAATTCGAGCTTTAACATGCTCTGACAAATTCTGGTCCTTAAGCCAGGCGTGCCTACGAATAACTGAACCAGTGGCAGCCACCCTGGAAGAAGCCTGAAGAGCATCAAAGCCACACTGTAAGGAATGCTTACCTTACCTGATCAGAGGCATGAACTAAGTCCTGCAATTCCTTACACTCTATACCCTCAGCTAAAGCATCTACTTTAGACTTCAACTGACTCAACAGAAAATTCTGATACTTCAGCATATGAAACTGGCAATTTAAAGCCCTCATAGCTAGCGTAGAGGAGGTATACACTTTTTTACCCCACCTATCCAAAGCTCTAGAATCTTTATCCAGAGGAACTGGATTCTTAACTACAGAAGCCCTGACACCCTTAGGTCCCTGACTAATAGTTTCTGGGTCAGCTCTAGGACTCTCATACAAATATTTATGAGCCTCTGGAACTCTGTAATACCTGTCTGGCTTGACAGGGGCAGGGGGTAAAGAATCAGGATTTAGGGAAGCTTCAGAAAAAACATCCTGAACAACATCCAAAACAGGGGGAATAGCCAAGGGCCTATGTTGTGGCAAAAACAAAAATTCCCTAAGCCTCTTACGAGAATCAGAAAAATCCTGACCTTCCCACTTAAAATGCTCCCTCATGGAGTGCAGGGTTTCAGAAAAAGAAAAATCCTCTGGAGGAGAAGCAGAAGGACAGGAATCCTCTGCATCCGAATCAGAATAGGGAGGAAAATCCTGAATGTCCTCAGCTGAAGACTCAGAATAATCTGAGGAATGCTCCAATCCCTCCACCTCTGTCTCCACCCTAGGCCTCTTATCTGGAGGGGGCATAGAACCTCTGATTAAAGTAATCAAATCTTCTGCCATTTTCAGCATATGTTTTTTAGGAACAGAGCCTGAAGAACTAGGGCTGACGCCTGTGCCAGAAAGACCAGGTCTAGCTTTAGAAGGGGCTTTAGTGACAGAAGTAGAAGGCCTAACAACCTTATGTAAAGAAGGAACCACAGAAACTTGAGAGGCCCCCTCGGCCTGACCTAGCTCCTGAGAGGCCAAATCCTGTAAGAGTAAAGGCTCCCCCTGAGATTCAGCTGAAACCTCGGCTGGATCCACAGATTCAACCGTAGTTTCCATAGAACCGGCGTCCGCAACGGACGACTCGTCCTGCTTAGACTTTAACGATTTATCTTTTCGCTTCTTAGCGGTAGCGGGCATCGGAGGATCCGACGGCATGTTGTAGTTACACCGCTTACCGAAAACAAGTCTAACACAATCTAACCTACGTTTAATGGTGCGCTTATTAAATCTAGCGCAAAAGCGACACCCGACTACGTCGTGCTCAGGCCCCAAGCAAGGAATATAGAGAGAGTGGTAGTCCCTATGAGGTATCTGTTTCCCACAAGAAATACAATTATTAACTTTTTCTGACATCCGGATTTAACTGAGGCAAGAAAAGACAAAAATATTCCCCAACGGGGTACTTAGCCCAACTTGGTCTTCGGTCTGAAACTCAGAATACGAAAATTTCAGGACGCCGAACGGCACTTGCAAACGCTGCTTCTGCTTCGGACCATGCGGCAAGAAAGACTGGGGATATGGCGTCGGTCATGCGCTTTAGTACCACTGCGTACTGACGTCAGATCTGAGTGACCATGACCGACGCCAGCCTAACACTTTGGTATTCGGGCCGACCGAGGACAGCGGACTACCCACAGGTTATGACTGCAGCAATGTGAGACGAAGAACATCACCGCTGCTGACCCAGAAACTGTATCTCAGGGTCCCAAGGGGGTTAAAGCTTCCACTGCAAAAAAAGACAGATGGGGGGAAAAAGTCTACACTTCTGCTACCCTGGCTGTAAGGGCTTTAAATTGTCAGTTTCATATGCTTAAATATCAGTAATATTTAATGTCACTGCTTAAACAGAAAATATTGACAAATACTGAATGTTCAGAGAACAAGGAATTGCAGGATTTATTGCACGCACTTGAACAAGTGGGAAAGCATACTTTGCAATGTGGTTAAGATTCACTGGAGGCCTCTTGCAGGGCCGCTGTTACAGGTTCTGTTATTAGAAGGCATGCTTGGTTAAAGGAACAGAATCTGCCTGATCATGTTAAAGCAAAATTATTAAATGCACCATTACAGCATGATACTTGGTTTGGTACTAAAGCAGAAGAGGTGTTGAAAAAAATGGAGGATAAAGCAAATTCCATGCAGACAGTCAAGGATTTCTTACAGGTACAGCTACCCAGGTTTAGCAGGAACTGGCCTTCTAAAAATTGGTCCTTTCCAGTGTCAGACAGACCACAAAGAGGCAGATACAGGCGTGTCCCAGAGGCAGATCTCAGCCCCAAGGCTCATACAGGCCTAAACAATGGGGTGCTCCTACCTCCAAAAGCGGAGACGACAAATCACAACCTTACAGGAAACAGTCCCAATGACTTTCCTCTACCAGTTTTAAGCAGTTTTCTTTTGACAGCCCCTTTGGGGGGGGGGGGGGCTAGCACTTTTTTCATCAAATTGGTAAATGGTTACCCAAGACAAATGGGTCCTGAACATAGTGTCCCAAGGCTACATGTTCCATTTTCACACACTACCAAGGTCAAAGGGCATGCCAGACCTGCCATACAATCAATGGGCAGAGGCACAAAAGCAAATTACAATCCTCATGGACATGAGGGCCATTCAGCAAGTACCACAAGAGCAGGGGCAAAGATTTTACTCCAGACTTTTCCTAGTACCCAGGAAGGACAAAACCTGGAGAGCAATACTGGACCTGTCTATACTAAATACGTTTCTGGAAGTTCCAAAATTCAAGATGTTGACTACAGCAGCTACTGCACATGCTGGGCAAGAGGGCTTGGCTCGTAACTTTGGACCTAAAAGAGCCATACCTGCATGTCCCAATCAGACAATTTTGCAGAAGATACCTCAGATTCATAGCTGGCTCAATGCATTACCAATTCTCTGCACTGCCCTTTGGCTTATCTACTGCGCCCAGGATCTTCACAAACTGCCTGGCACCAGTAATTGCGTTTTGCAGACAAAAACAAATTCAAATATATCCCTACTTGGACGACTGCCTAATTCAAGCAGAGAACAAAGACACTCTTCTAAAGGATCTGGCATTTGTAAAAAGATTACTAATTGGCCTAGGGTACACAGTAAACGAAAAGAAATCAAAACTAGTGCCCTCTCAAGAGATAACATTCCTGGGTGCAAGCTTAAATACAACTGCTCAGATGGCTTATCTCACGCCAGACAAGCAAAAGCAACTGACTACTTACTACAAGAAATTGGCAACAAAAACCCAGTTATCTGCAAGGAAAATCCTGCAGGCCTTGGGTTTCATGGCATCCTGCATTCTACTAATTCCATATGCCAGACTGCATATGAGGAAACTACAATGGTATCTGAAAAGTGTTTGAACTCAGCATTGCCACAGCCTGGAGACAGTAATTGCACTCATTCCCTGCCTACAACAGGAGTTTCGATGGTGGGCAGAAGCCTGTCACCACAAGGGTCTGCCATTCAGTTTATCCACAGCCAGACAGACACTGACAATGGATGCATCAGATTTTGCCTGGGGGACCCATATGGCAGGCAAATGTATTCAGGGCACATGACCTGCAAACCAGATGCATCTTCGCATTAATCAAAAAGAGATGCTAGCTGTTCAAAATGCCCTGACAGCTTTCAAGGACCTGCTTCATCCAGGACAGTTACTGATAAAGACAGACAACACTATGGTCATGTGGTACATAAACAAGCAGGGAGGTACACATTCCTACCCCCTCTGCAGACAAGAAATGACCTTATGGCACACAGCATTGGCTTTTCAAGTTCACCTACAAGCACAATTCCTGCCAGGAAAAACAAATACTCTGGCAGACGGACTAAGCAGAAACCTCATGGATCCCCACGAATGGAAACTGGATCCACAAGTCTTCAGCATGATAATAAGGAAATGGGGGATGCCCAGACATAGATCTGTTTGCCTCTCTTCACAACTGTCAATTGCAGAGATTTTGCACAAGGATTATCACAAGCAAGCATGGAAAGTGGACGCCCTATCATTCAGCTGGAAAAATCTAACAGCATATGCTTTTCCCCCACTGCCTCTCCTTCCCATAGTACTCCTAAAGGTCAGACGAGAAGCCAAAAATGATACTGATTGCACTAGACTGGCCACGCCAGCACTGGTACCCAATCCTAAAGAGCTTGTCTCAAGGTCCAGCATGAGTATTACCTCAAACTTCTCACTTGCTAACTCAACAAAACAATCGGATCCTGCACAGCCAACTCAGAACCTTAAATCTGGCAGCAAGGCGGATACTGTAGCCCTTCAGGACACTCCTCTTTCAAAAGCTGTTATGGATGTTATCTAGGAGGCCCAGTACCAGAAAATCTTATGCAGAAAAATGGAAGATATTCTGTGCTTGGAACCGGGAACAAGGCATTGACACGTCTGTACCAAATATACCTCAGATTTTACAATACCTAACTGAGATGCTGAACAAAGGCCTTTCTTTCTTATCAATTAAGATTCATGCCTCTGCCATTTCAGCCCATTACAATACGGAACCATCTATCTTTTCTCATCCTTTAATAAGGCAGTACCTCAGAGGGGCCAAAAACATTAGGCCTCCAAGGAGATCACCAATTCCGGCCTGGGACCTCAGTTATGTTTTGGAAAAACACTGCCCCCTTTCGAGCCAGCATCAACAGCAGATATAAAATTCTTATCCTGGAAAACAGCTCTGCTCCTAGCAATAACCTCTGCAAGGCTAGTTTCAGAGGTACAAGCACTCATGGCTGTGGAACCTTTCATCATTTTTCATTCAGACAGGGTTTCTCTGAGGACAAACCCTACATTTCTGCCTAAGGTGGTGTCCAGTGTGGTGTCCAGTGTGGCCCTCAACCAAACCATTCACTTGCCTACCTTTTACCCAAATCCACAGAACAAGGGTGAGAAAATTATCCATTCTTTGGACATACACAGGCAGTTACGCTTCTCCTTGGATAGAACTAAAGCTTTCAGAAAGACTGAGCAACTTTTAGTGTCATCTGCTGCAGGATCACAAGGAAAGGCTATCTCAAAACAGACTATTTCTAAATGGATAGGCAATTGCATCCGTTTCTGCTATTTTCAACATGGCAAATCAGTGCCTAAGGGCATTAGGCCTCATTCCACCAGAGCAGCAGCCACTTCAGCAGCCTTCCTCAGAGCAGTACCAACCAAAGATATCTTAGAGGCTGCAACTTGGAGTTCACTGCACACCTTTACAAAACACTACCACTTGCCTCTCTACTCTAAGTCCAGAGCAGGCTTTGCCACTGCAGTTCTGCAGGGCCTCATAGCCTCTCCTAATCCTATTTAGCCCAGCCACCCATCCTCAGCTTTGGGTTTCTACCCAAGAGTAATGACTGCAACTGTGAAACACTATGAACATAGTACAGTTGTTTACCTACCATAAATGTAGATGTTCGAGTGTATTCACTGTTGCAGTCCAGGTTACCCACCCACCATTCCCCTTCTCTTTGCTGGGACTTATCTGCACTTCTCTATCCTATACAACCTTTTTGGTGTATTTGCTTGTAGATGAAGGAAATGTTATTTTTTTGCATGCATTTCTTATTGGCATATTTTCAGCCTACCAATTTAGGGCACCTGACATCTGGGGCAAGAAAAACTGAAGAATATGGCGTCGGCTGCATCTTTTATACCCCTGGCGTCAGGGAAGAGGCGACAGCAACCAACGCCGGACCTAGACTTTGGAATTCTGCCAGCAGGATAACCCAAGAGTAATGACTGCAACAGTGAATACACGCTAACATCTACATTTATGGTAGGTACACAACTGTACTTTCCTGACTCACAAGTTCCTTTTTAAAAACCCTACTGCGGATTCTGAGACCATTTCACAGAGACCCAAGGGCATCAAGGCTACTACTGCCAAAAATCCTACCCCCTCTGATAGAGACTTCAGGGCCCTGGATAGATGGGGTAAGAAAGTATACACTTCTGCAACTTTGGCCATTAGGGCCTTAAACTGCCAGTTTCATATGTTAAAGTATCAGCAGCATATCATTGGATTGCTTAAACAGAAAATGATGTTGATTCCTGACTGTGCTGAAAATTAGGAGTTACAGGATTCAATGCATTCTGCTGAACAGGTTGGAAAGCATACTTTCCAATGTGGTTTTGAATTACTAGAGGCATCTTGCAGGGCTGCTGTCACTGGGTCTGCACTTAGAAGGCATGCTTGGCTTAAGGAGCAATCGTTGCCAGATCATGTTAAAGCTAAATTGCTGGATGCTCCCTTAAATCAGGACTGCCTGTTTGGCAGCAAAGCAGAAGTTCTTAAAAAGATTGAGGAAAAAGCTAAATCTATGCAAACTGTTAGATTTCGTACTAGTACAACCTCCAAGATTTAGTAGGTATTGGCCCTCTAAGAATTGGTCTTTTCCTGCCTCTTCCAGGCCTTCAGAACCAGCAGAACACTCAGGCTTCAGTCCCAGGGTAAGCAGAGGACTAAACAGTGGGGGGGGGGGCTCCCACTTCCAAATCAGGGAGTAGTAAGATCCCCCCCTGGGTAAACTGTCTCAATGACTTACCTTTAAAACTTCCAAGCACTTCTCAACTGCCTGCGTCTTTAGGGGGAAAGATTGCTCTGCAGGCAAAAAACTGGGAACTCATTACCCAGGACAAATGGGTGTTATAGTTTCCCAAGGATACAGATTTCATTTTCACACTTTACCAACCCCAAACCGTTGGCCAGATCTACTCCCAAATCAGTGGGCAGAGGCTCAAAAGCAAGTAATCTCTCAAGCATAAATGCTATTCAAACTGTACCAGAAGAGGAAAAGGGACAAGGTTTCTACTCAAGACTTTTCCTGGTACCCAGAAAAGACCACTCTTGGCGTCCTATCCTAGACCTTTCCATATTAAACACCTTTTGGTGATAAAATTCAAGATGCTAATTCTTCACCAGTTACTTCCTATGCTAGGCAAAGATGCCTGGTTGGCAACACTGGATTTAAAAGAAGCCTACCTGCACATCCCAATCAGGGAATCTTGCACAAGATACCTATGCTTCAGCAGGCTACATGCACTATCAGTTCTCTGCACTTCCCTTTGGCTGATCTACTGCACCCAGGGTATTCACAAAGTGCCTATCTCCAGTCATTGCATTTTGCAGGCAAAGAAATATTCAAATTTACCCATACCTGAAAGATTATCTAATTCAGACAGAAAGCCAGGACATACTTTTGAAACATATGGCATTTATACTAAACGTACTAACTTGTCTGGGGTACACCATAAACGAAAATAAATTGCATCTGGTACCCTGTCAACAAATTATATTCCTGGGAGCAAGCTTGAACACAACTTCCCAGATGGCTTTCCTGACGCCAGAGCAACAAATTCATTTGACAACTTACTTCAAACTAATGGCCACAAAAACCCTGCTTTCTGCAAGGTAAATACTGCAAGCATTGGGATTCATGGCCTCCTGCATTCTACTAATTCCATATGCAAGACTGCATATGAGGAAACTACAGTGGTATCTAAAAAGCCTATGGTGTCAGCATTCTCAGGATCTAGAAGCAATGATCGCTATCTTAACTTGCCTACAGTTCCTTTGGTGGGCAGAGGCCTGCCACCTAAACAAGGGACTAGCAGTCACTCTACCCCCTGCCGCCCAAACCCTAACAACAGACGCATCAGACTATGCATGGGGGACTCACCTGGCAGGGAAGTGCATTCAGGGCAAATGGAACCCAAGTCAAATGCACCTGCATATCAAGCAAAAAGAAATGCTAGCTGTACAGAATGCTGTGACAGCCTTCAAGGACCACATTCTTCCAGGACAATTAATGGTAAGGACGGACAACACCACTGTCATGTGGTACATAACCGGGGGGGGTGCCCATTCTTACCCCCTCTGCAGACTAGCCGTGGCTCACTGGAACACAGCCTTGAGCTACCAAGTGCATGTACAGGCTCAGTTCCTGCCAGGAAAACTAAATACACTTGCAGACGAACTCTCATGGACCCACAGGAGTGGAAAGTGGAACCAAACAGTTTCAACATGTTGATTAACAAATGGGGGAGCCCAGATAGAGACCTGTTTGCCTCCCCCCAGAACTACCAATTGGACAAATTCTGCACAAGGACAACCCACAAACAAGCTTGGAAAGTGGATGCTCTATCCTTCAGCTGGAAAAATCTATCAGTTTATGCCTTTCCTCCTCTGCCTCTCCTCTCCAAACTACTAATAAAGATCAAACAGGACAAACTAAGGACGATACTGATTGCACCAAAGTAATTCTAAAGATCAGAGAGGACAAACCAAGGACGTTACTGATTGCACTAGACTGGCCATGCCAACACTGGTACCCCCTCTTGCGCAATTTGTCCTTGGTGGCTCCATGGCACCTGCCTCAAACCCCTACCCTGCTGTCACAGCAGGAGAGCCAGATTCTGTACCCTCAGCTTCAAACCCTGGCAACCTGGCTAATTTCCTAATCTCTCCATTGCCATCCCTCAGTAAACAAGTGTTGGATGTCTTTTTGGAGGCAAGGAGGCTGAGTACTAGAAAGTCCTGTGCTGAAAAATGGAAAAGATTCTGTGCCTGGGACCAAACTCAAGGGATAGGCACAGCAGCATCCAGTTTACCTCATATTCTTCAATACTTAACTGAGATGCTTCACAAGGGCCTTTCTTTTTCCTCCATCAGAATTCACGCCTCAGCCATTTTAGCTCATTACAACACAGAACCCACCCCTCTTCTCTCATCTACTGCTCAAGCAGTTCCTCAGAGGGGCCAAAAAGTTAAGACCACCCAGGAGAGCCACAACTCCAGCCTGGGACCTTAACTTTGTATTGGAAACGCTCACACTTCCTCCGTTTTGAGCCAGCAGCAAGTGCAGAGTTAAAATTTCTTTCTTCGTTAACAGCCTTCCATTTAGCAATTACTTCAGCAAGAAGGGTATCTGAACTACAGGCCTTTATGGCAGTGGAGCCTTTCATCATCTTTCATGCCGACAGGGTGTCCCTCAGGACCAATCCCTCCTTCATGCCCAAGGTGGTATCCAGTGTGGCTCTTAATCAGTTCATTAATTTGCCAACCTTCTTTTCTAATCCACAGAACAAAGGGGAATGGATTCTGCACTCCTTAGATGTGCACAGACAACTTAGATTTTACTTGGACAGGACTAAACCTCAAAGAAAATCTGAACAACTGCTAGTGGCATTTGTTGCAGGGGCAGAGGGGAAAGCTCTTTCAAAGCAAACCATTTCTAAATGTATAGGCCACTGCATTCCTTTCTGCTGTAAGCACCATGGAAAACCTATCCCACAGGGGATTAGACCCTATTCAGCCAGGGCTGCATCTACCTCTGCAGCCTTTCTCAGACCTACCAAGAACATCCTAGAAGCTGCTACCTATAGATGTGTACATACTTTCACCAAGCATTACCATTTACCAATTTTCTCTAAATCCAGAGCTGGCTTTGCCACTGCAGTCTTGCAGGGCCTTATAGCTCGTCCCTAATGCTATCTAAATGCCTCTTCTCATCCTTAGCTTTGGGAATCTACCCAAATGTGATGAATACATCAGTGAAACACGAACATAGTATAGTTGTGTACACTTACCATAAATGTAGATGTTTGAGTGTATTCACTGTTGCAGTCCTGGTTATTCTCCCTCCAACCCCGACTTTTTTTTTTTAATACCTTTACTCTCCTTTACTATGCTTAAAAGACTTTTTGGTGTATTTGCCTTTTTGTTGGAGGTGTAACTTTGTGTGTGTATATATATATGTGTGTGTGTGTGTGTGTGTGTGTATATATATATATATATATATATATATATATATATATATATATCATTTATTTATATCATTTATTTATTTTTTTTAATTGCTTCCCATTAGGGGGGCACCTGACATCTGGGCAAAAAAAAACTGATGTAATGGCATCGGCTGCATGCTTTATACCCCCTGACTACCTGATGTCACGGAAGATGAGACAGCAACCGACGCAGGACCCAAGACTCTGATAATCAGGCCTACTGAGGGCTACTGCAAGCAGATAACCCAAATGTGATGACTGCAACAATGAATATACTCAAACATCTACATTTATGGTAAGTGTACACAACTCTACTTTCTCTGCAGTTCCCTATGGCTTATCTACTGCGCCCAGGGTATTCACAAAGTGCCTGGCTCCAGCCATTGCATATTTCAGGCAGAGAAACATTCAAATTTATCCATACTTGGACGATTGCCTGATTCAGGCGGATAGTCAGGAATTGCTACTTTAGCACCTGACATTTGTAGAGAGACTCCTAACTTCTCTGGGGTATACCATCAACGAAAATAAATCACATCTGGTACCCAGCTAAGAAATTGTATTCCTGGGAGCAAGCTTGAGCACAACTTCCCAGATGGCATTCCTCACTCCAGAAAAGCCGGTTTGTTTGACAAATTACTTCAAACTACTGGCCACCCAAACCCAGCTATCTGCAAGAAAAATTCTGCAAGCCCTAGGGTCCATTCTCCTAATTCCATATGCAAGACTGCATGTGAGGAAACTTCAGTGGTACTTAAGTCTCTGATGTCAACATTCTCAGGACCTGGAAATAGTGATTCTGATGATTCCTTGCCTAAGGACAGAGTTCCTTTGGTGGGCAGAGTTCTGCAACCACAGTAAGGGACTCCCTTTCCCTCAACCCCTTGCTGCCCAAACCCTGACAACAGATGCATCAGACTACGCATGGGGGGGCTCACATGGCAGGCAAATGCATTCAAGGGAAATGGAGCCCAGGATAAATGCACCTGCATATCAATCAAAAAGAAATGTTAGTTGTACAGAATGCACTGACAGCCTTCAAATACCTTATCCTTCCAGGACCACTCTTGATAAAGACAGAGACAACACCACAGTCATATGTGGTACTGCTCATAAATGAGCATGAGGGAACTCATTCCTACCCACTCTGCAGGTTAGCCATTGCTCTTTGGAACACAGCCTTGAGCAACCAAGTGCACCTGCAAGTTTAATTCCTGCCAGGCAAACAAAATTCACTGGCAGATGACTTAAGCAGAAATCTAATGGACCCACATGAGTGGAAACTGGAACTCAATTCATTCAAGCTTTTAATCCACAGGTGGGGGACCTCTTTGCTTCCCCCCAGAACCATCAGTTGAGCAAATTTTGCACTAGAACTCCCCACAGCCAATCATGGAGAGTGGATGCCCTATCCTTTACATGAAAAAACCTCTTGATCTATGCCTTTCCCCCTCTGCCCCTCCTCTCGAAAGTACTACTCAAGATCAAAAAGGACAGGCTAAGGACAATTGTTATTGCACCAGACTGGCCACATCAGCACTGGTACCCACTTTTACGCAGTCTGACAATAGTGCCACCCTGGCACCTGCATCAGACCCCCTCTTTGCTGTCCCAGCAGGAGGGCCAGATTTTGCATCCTCAGCTGCAAACCCTGAACTTAGCAGCCTGGCTTATTCCCTGAATACATCACCAGCAACCCTCAGCAAACAGGTGTTGGATGTTATCCTTGAGGCCAGGAGGCCTAGTACTAGGAAATCCTATTCAGAAAAGTGGAAAAGATACTGTTCTTGGAGCCAGTCTCAGGGAAAAGACACAGCCGTGCCCACCTTACCTCTAATCCTAGATTATCTAGCAGAGCTGTTCCACAAAGGCCTATCATTCTCATCCATTAAGATTCATGCCTCTGCCATCTCAACTCATTACAATACTGAGCCAACACTCTTCTCTCACCGTCTGTTAAAACAATTCCTGAGAAGAGCTAACAATTTAAGACCACCCGAGGAGAGCTCCCACTGTTGCCTGGGACCTTAACTTTGTACTAGATAAGCTCATGCTTCCCCTTTTGTGCCTGCTGCTCCAGTAGTGTTAAAATTCCTCTCTTGGAAAACAACCTTCTAGCCATCACTTCAGCAAGAAAAGAGTGAGTTACAGGCCCTTCTGATTGTAGAACCCTTCATTATCTTCTATGCGGACAGGGTTTCCCTCAGGACTAACCCATCATTTATGCCTAAGGTGGTATCCAGTGTGGCTTTAAACCAATCCATCCATTTACCAACCTTTTTTCCTAATCCTCAGAATAAAGGGGAAAGGATCCTGCACTCCTTGAATGTGCACAGATGTCTGGTCCTGTCAAGGTAGAACCTAAGCTGTTTCAGAAAATCTGACCAGCTTCTAGACAGCTTTGCTACAGGGGCAGAGGGCAAGGCCATTTCAAAGCAAACCATCTCCAAGTGGATAGCACATTGCATCCATTTCTGCTACAAGCACCATGGAAAACCTACCCCACATGGGATCAGAACCCATTCCACTAGGGCTACCTCCACCTTTACAGCAATTCTCAGGGGAGTCTCTACCAAGGGCATCCTGGAAGTTGCAACCTGGAGTTCAGTACACACCTTCAACAAGCATTACCACTTGACTCATCGTCATCTTTTGGCTGTCGCCACAGCAGATCATCTGTTTCCATTTCTTCCTGTCCCCTGCATCATGCTCTTTCACACCAACTGCCTGCATGTCCTCTCTCACCACATCCATAAACATTGTCTTAGGCCTTCCTCTTTTCCTCTTACCTGGCAGCTCCATCCTTAGCATCCTTTTCCCAATATACCCAGCATCCCTCCTCAGCACATGTCCAAACCAACGCAATCTCACCTCTCTTGCTTTGTCTCCAAACTGTCCAACCTGAGCTTGACCCTCTAATATACTGATTTCTAATCTGTCCATCCTAGTCACACCCAGTGCAAATCTTAGCATCTTTAACTCTGCCACACCCAGCTCTGACTCCTGCCTTTTCGTCAATGCTACCGTCTCTAACCCACATAACATAGCTGGTCTCACTACCCTCTTGTAGACTTTCCCTTTCGCTCTTATTGGTACCCGTCTGTCACAAATCACTCCTGACACTCTTCTCCACCCATTCCACCCTGCCTGTACCCTCTTCTTCACCTCTCTTCCACACTCACCGTTACTCTGAACTGTTGATCCCAAGTACTTAAACTCATCCACCTTTACCAACTCTACTGCCTGCATCCTTACCATTCCTCTACCCTCCCTCTCACTTACACATATATATTATGTTTTAGCCCTGCTGACCTTCATTCCTCTCCTCTCTAAAGCATATCTCCACCTCTCCAGGGTCTCCTCAACCTGGTCCCTACTCTCACTACATATCACAATGTCATCTGCAAACATCATAGTCCACGGGGCCTCCTGTCTAATCTCATCTGTCAACCTGTCCATCACCACTGCAAATAAGAAAGGGCTCAGAGCTGATCCTTGATGTAATCCCACCTCCACCTTAAATGTATCTGTCACTCCCACCGCAGTCCTCACCAATGTCACACTACCCTTGTACATATCCTGTACCACTCTTACATACTTCTCTGCCACTCCCGACTTCCTCATACAATACCACAACTCCTCTCTAGGCACCCTGTCATATGCTTTCTCTAAGTCCATAAAGACACAATGCAACTCCTTCTGACCTTCTCTGTATTTCTCCAACAACACTCTCAGAGCAAATATTGCATCTGTAGTGCTCTTTCCCGACATGAAACCATACTGCTGATCACTAATAATCACCTCCCTTCTTAACCTAGCTTCCACTACTCTTTCCCATAACTTCAAGCTGTGACTGATCAATTGTATCCCTTTGTAGTTACTGCAGCTCTGCACATCACCCTTATGCTTAAAGATAGGTACCAAACACATTTTCTCCACTCCTCAGGCATCCTCTGACTTTCCAAAATTTCATTTAACAATCTGGTTAAAAATTCCACTGCCATTTCTCCTAAGCACCTCCATGCTTCCACTGGTATGTCATCTGGGCCAACAGCCTTTCCGTTCTTCATCCTCTTCATAGCTGTCCTTACTTTCTCCTTGCTAATGTGCTTCACTTCCTGATTCATTATCCCCACATCATCCAACCTTCTCTCTCTCTCATTCTCTTCATCAGCCCTTCAAAGTACTCTTTCCATCTACTCAACACACTCTCCTCACTTGTGAGTACGTTTCCCTCACTGTCCTTTATCACCCTTACCTGCTGCACATCTTTCCCAGCTCTGTCCCTCTGTCTAGCCAATCGGTACAGGTCCTTTTCTCCCTCTTTAGTGTCCAATCTCTCATACAACTCTCTATATGCCTTATCCTTAGCCTTCGCCACCTCTCTCTTTGCCATGCGCCTCATCTCCTTATACTCATGTCTACTTTCTTCATCTCTTTGACAATCCCACTTCTTCTTCGCCAGCCTCTTCCTCTGTATACTCTCCTGTACTTCCTCATTCCACTACCATGTCTCCTTGTCCTCCTTCCTCTGTCCAGATGTCACACCAAGCACCTTCCTAGCAGTCTCCCTTACTAGCTCTGCTGTAGTTACCCAGGTGTTCGGTAAGTCTTCATTGCCTCCCAGTGCCTGTCTTAACTCTTCCCTGAACTCCACCTCACATTCACCCTTTTTTAACTTCCACCATTTAATCCTTGGCACTGCTTTCACACTCCTCTTCCGCTTCTTAATCACCAACATCATCCTGCAGACCACCATTCTTTGCTGCTTAACTACACTTTCCCCAGTCACCACTTTACAGTCTCCAATCTCCTTCAGACTGGCCCTCCTACATAGGATATAATCCACCTGTGTGCATCTTCCTCCACTCTTGTACGTCACCCTATGCTCCTCTCTCTTCTTAAAATACGTATTCACCACAGCCATGTCCATCCTTTTCACAAAATCCACAATCATCTGACCTTCTGCATTCTTCTCCTTAACACCATACCTACCCATCACTTCCTCATCTCCTCTGCTCACTTCACCAACATGCCCATTGAAGTCCACTCCAATTACTAGTCTCTCACCCTTGGGTACACTCACCACCACTTCATCCAACTCACTCCAAAATTTTTCTTTCTCATCGCGCACTCAACTTGTGGAGCATATGCACTAACAACATTCATCATTACGCCATCAATTTCAAGCTTCGTAAACATCACTCTATCAGACACTCTCTTCACCTCCAAAACACTCTTGGCATACTGTTCCATTAGGATAACCCCTACCCCATTTCTTCTGCCATCCACACCACGATAGAACAATTTGAGTCCGCATCCTATACACTTGGCCTTACTTCCCTTCCATCTGGTCTCTTGCATGCACAATATATCAACCTTCCTTCTCTCCATCATATCATCTAGCTCTCTCCCTATACCAGTCATACTGCCAACATTCAAAGTTCCTACCCTCAGTACTACACTCCTAACCTTCCTCCTCTCTTCCTGCCTTCGGGCATGCCTTCCCCCTCCTCTTCTTCGGCCAACAGTAGCCCAATTTCCGCCAGCACCCTGTTGGCTAACAGTACTGGTGACGGTCATTGTTAACCCGGGCCTCGACTGATCCGGTATGTAATTATGAAATGTTCTCCACATCAGTAATTTGGCAGAGGTTTTATGCCGGATGCCCTTCCTGACGCAACCCTTCCCATTTATCCGGGCCTGGGACCGGCACAGAAAAATGCACTGGCTTGTGCATCCCCAGTGGCTGGGTTAAGCATTACCACTTTGACTATCTTTTCTAAATCCAAAGCTGGATTTGCTACAGCAGTCTTACAAGGCCTGCTAGCCAGCCCTAATACTTCTTGACTGCCTCCACCCTTCCGCAGCTTTGGGAGTAAACCCAAGTGTGATGACTGCAACAGTGAAACACGAAGGACATAGTACAGTTGTGTACACTTAACATAAATGTAGATGTTCTAACATTCACCGTTGCAGTCCTGTTTACCCTCGCTCCAGCCCCCTGACTTTTCTGTACTTTCTAACTATCCTCTTTTTTTGGCCATACCTTATGGCAATAGTATTTACTTTTTACTGGAGGTGTTCTGCACCATGTAATTGCTTCCTATTTTGGGGGCTCCTGACATCTGTGGTAAGAAAAACTGATGATGTAATGGTGTCGGCTGCATGTTTTGTAGCCCTGACGACCTGACGTCATGGAAGAGGCGACAGCATCAGACGCAGAAATCCCAAGACTCTGTATTCAGGCTGACCGTTTAAGTTAGAGGGCTGTGCCTTCCTTTCATCCTCCCTTTCATCCTCCCCTCATCATCTATATCTGTTTTTCAAAGTTAAGTTTTACTGTTTAAATTGTTGCAGTTTAAAAAATAAAATTCTCTAGCTAATTTCCTTTGTTATTATCCCTTTTTCAGGATGTATTTTAAAGATTCAAAACCATCAGGTTTCAAAAAATGTGGACAGAAAATGTCCCTGATAGATGCACAATTTGTGTCTACTGCCTAAGAGCTGTTCATCTCCAGGAGTCTTGCTCCATTTGTCAGTCTTTTAATCACAAACAAATTGATACTGTGAGGTCTCTTTAAAACCCCATTCTCAGAAACAATACAAGAAGGTCCGGGTTTATCAAAGACTGAGCAGTCTCCATCTTCAAAATCAGACAAGTCTGAGAAGAGATCTTCCTCTTCTAGTGCAGTATTGGAGCCTTCAAAACAGGTTGCCAAAATTTCGACTCTGGATCCTAAGTCTCTTGAATCAGAAAAATCTACAGCTCCAACACCATCAGTCTCTGTGCCGGTAGAGTTTTAGTTGCAGAGCTGATGTTCATCGTGCATACACCTGCAGTCATTACAGATGGGTTATGCTGCCGTCAGGCAGGTCCTCGGTCGGCCGAATTCTAGTCTAGGTCCGGCGTCGGTTGTCGTCGCTTCTTCCCTGATGTCAGTGCGGCAGGGGTATAAAAGAGGCAGCCGACGCCATTTTCTTCAGTCTTTGTTGCCGCGCGGTGCCCGAAGCAGAAGCAGTTCGCAAGTGCCGGTCGGCCAGCTCCTGAGATTTACGAAAGTATTTTAGCCGAAGTCTTCTTGAAAGCTAAGTACCCCGTTGGGGAAACTTTTCTTGCCTCAGACCGATGTCAGACAAAGTTAATAATTGCATTTCTTGTGGGAAGCAAATACCGCATAAGGATTTCCACTTTTTCTGTATACCTTGCTTAGGCCCAGACCACGACGTCTCGGCCTGCCGTTTTTGTGCTAGATTCAACAAGCGCACTACTAAGCGCCGGGCGGAGTTCGCCCTTCATTATTTTGGCAAAAAATTTAATTATATCATGTCGTCAGATACACCGACTCCAGTTTTGAGCAAAAGACGCAAAGATAAGGACCGACATCTGAGGTCCGCACTGACTACTGAGACCACGCTTAGGCCGACTACCGGTTCTCCGGTTCTCAGCAAGGCGCCTACGCAGCCCCTGAGTACCGATGACACTACATTACCGGTGTCTTCAGTACCCGAGGTCGCAGGCTCCTCGGTCCCCATTCCTACTGCACTCTTGGCGGGGGAAACTCAGAATTTAGAAAGGCCTGCCATTTCTCAAGGTGTCTTCAGGCCTTCCTCCTTCTCTATTAAAGCTTTCACTAAATCTAAAGCAGCCATGAAAATCAAAAAACAGGTTCCTCAGACCCCCTCACAGATGCTTAAAATAGCTGAGGATTTGATTACTCTTATCAGGGGTTCTCAACCCCCCTCTGACAAAAGGCCCAGATTAGAGGAAGACTACCCTTCCTCAGATCAAGCTTCTATTACCTCAGAACACTCTGAGGACCAGGATTACGCCTATTCTCCTTTCGAAGACTCTGATGCAGAGGAGTCTATTCCCTCGGTCTCCCCCCCCTGAGGACTACTCTTTTGGGGAAACCCTGCATACATTGAGGGAACACTTTCACTGGGAAGGCCAAGCTTACTCAGATTCCAAGACAAGGCTCAGGGAATTTCTTCTGCTCCCCCAGCATTAGGCCCCTGGCTATCCCTCCTGTTTTAGATATATTGGATGATGTGTACACAGAAGCCAGCCTTAATCCAGATTCTTTACCTCCAGCTCCTATTAAACCAGACAGGTATTACCGGGTTCCTGATTCTCACCAGTTCGTATATAAAAGCCATACTGCTGACCCAGAAACTATTTCACATGGTCCCAAGGGAATTAAGGCCTCTACTGCTAAAAACCCATTACCTTCAGAGAGAGATTCCAGAGCTTTAGAAAGGTGGGGGGAAAAGGTGTATACCTCGGCCACTTTAACCATGAGGGCATTAAACTGTCAATTCCATATGTTAAAGTATCAGCAGTTTTTGTTATCTCAGTTGAAAAGCAAAATGACACAACCAGAACAACCAGATTTTAGTTGCAGGATTTGTTGCATGGTGCAGAGCAAGTGGGTAAACATACCTTGCAGTGTGGTTTTGATGCTTTAGAGGCCTCATGTAGAGCTGCTGTTACGGGGTCTGTTATACGTAGGCATGCTTGGCTCAAAGGGCAAACCTTACCAGATCATGTCAAAGCTAAATTATTAGATGCACCTCTTCAAAAAGATGTATTGTTTGGTGTTAAAGCTGAGGAGGTACTAAAGAAAATGGAGGAAAAAACGAAATCAATGCAAACAGTGAAAGATTTCCTGCAGGTACAACCTCCGCGTTTCAGCAGAAACTGGCCTTCAAAAAATTGGTCCTTTCCAGCCACGGACAGACCTCAAAGGGGCAGATACAGACGCCCAAGGGCTAGAGGGCAACCTCAAGGATCTTTCAGAGCCAGACAGTGGCAAGCACCAACCCCAAGAGGTGGAGAAGATTGATAACAGTCATTTAGAAAACAGACACAATGACTTCCCCCTACATCTGCCAAGCAAAGCTTTAATGGCAGCACCTTTGGGCGGAAAACTGGCATTATTTTCAAAAAATTGGCATATTGTTACAAAAGACAAGTGGATTCTGGGCATTATAGACAGAGGCTACAGGTTCCACTTTCACACCCTTCCAAAAATGAGAGGCATGCCAAACCTGCCACAAAATCTAAGGGCAGAGGCACAAAAACAAATTTCAGCTCTCATGGACATGAAAGCGATTCAAGAGGTACCTGCAAAAGAACAAGGTCAAGGGTTTTATTCCAGACTATTCCTGGTACCAAGGAAAGACAAAGATTGGAGACCTGTCTTAGACCTATCCATCCTAAACACATATCTACAGGTGCCAAAATTCAAGATGCTCACATTACAGCAGCTTCTTCCCATGCTGGGCAAGGAGTCTTGGCTGGTAACATTGGACCTCAAGGAGGCATACCTGCATGTCCCTATCAGACAAGATTGCAGAAGATACCTCAGATTTCTTGCAGGTTCAACCCATTATTAATTCTCTGCATCGCCCTTTGGCTTATCTACTGTGCCCAGAGTGTTTACGAAATGCCTCGCATCAGTAATCGCCTTCTGCAGACTACAAGGAATACAAATCTACCCATATCTGGACGACTGCCTGATCCAAGCAGACAGCAAGGACATACTACTGCAGCACCTGGCGTTTGTAATAAAACTGTTGAACTTCCTGGGATACACAGTCAACAAAAAGAAATCAAAACTAATACCCTCTCAACAAATAATATTCCTGGGTGCCAGCTTGAATACAACCACCCAGATGGCCTACCTCACGCCAGACAAACAAGGGCAACTGTCTCAATACTTCAGCAAAATGGCAACTTTCACCAGGCTAACTGCAAGGAAAGTCCTGCAGGCTCTGGGATTCATTGCATCTTGCATCCTACTAATCCCTTGTGCAAGCTGCATATGAGGAAACTTCAATGGTACCTAAAAAACTTATGGTCTCAACACAGCCACGGCTTGGAAGCAATTATACCACTCATTCCATGCCTTCAAAAGGAATTTTTGTGGTGGGCTCAAGCATGCCAAAGAAACACAGGTCTCCCTTTCTGTGTACCTCAAGCAACTCAAATCATCACAACAGACGCCTCAGACTACGCCTGGGGAGCACACATGACAGATCAGTGCATTCAGGGAAAATGGTCCCAAAAAGAGAAGCACCTACACATCAACCAAAAGGAAATGCTAGCCGTGCAAAATGCTATTATGACCTTCAAAGACCTACTGCATCCAGGCCAGCTATTGATAAGGACAGACAACACCACAGTGATGTGGTACATAAACAAACGGGGGAACTCATTCATACCCCCTGTGCAGGCAAGCCATGACCCTATGGAACACAGCACTGGAATTGCAGATTCAACTACAGGCACAATTCCTGCCAGGGAAGGAAAACACACTGGCAGACAACCTAAGCAGAAATATGACAGATCCACACGAATGGAAGTTGCATCCTCAAATTTTCACGAAGATAACTCAGGCATGGGGACAGCCAGACATAGATCTCTTTGCTACCCACAGAAATTACCAGTTGAAAAAATTTTGTTCAAGGACCTATCATCCACAGGCCTGGAAAGTGGACACACTTTCTTTCAATTGGACAACATTGACAGTTTATGCCTTCCCGTCTCTTCCTCTGCTGCCCAAAGTTCTATTAAAAGCCAGAGCAGAGAGGCCGAAAATGATTCTCATTGCTCCAGACTGGCCAAGACAATACTGGTAGCCTGACACATTCCCCACCATGGATCCTACCTCTAGTCCCTCTTCTGTTGTCCCAGCACAACTACAAAACCCTTCACAGCCAGCTCAAAACCCCAAATCTAGCTGCATGGAGAATTCCTTGATTTCCCAACAGATTCTCCTCTCCAAGGAGGTGCAGGATGTCATCTTGGAGGCCAGAAGACCTTCTACTAGAAAAGCCTACTCCGCCAAATGGAAACGATTTTGTGCCTGGAATCAAGAAAAGGGCCAGAATCCTTGGGTAATAAACATACCTCAAATTTTACAGTACCTAGCTGAGATGTTAAACAGTGGACTTTCCTTCTCCTCCATCAAGATCCACGCTTCAGCCATTTTTGCACAATACACCACAGATCCTCCGTTATTCTCACATCCTCTCTTAAGGCAGTTCCTCAGAGGGGTAAAGAATATAAAACCCCCAAGGAAACCACCAGTCACTGCTTGGGACCTCAACTTCGTATTGGAAAAGCTGACCCTTCCTCCCTTTGAGCCAGCTTCTTCAACAGAGCTACAATACTTGTCATGGAAAACAGCCTTTCTACTGGCTATCACCTCAGCACGCAGGGTTTCGGAGCTACAGGCCCTCATGGCTGTGCAACCATTCATCATTTTCCATCAGGACAGAGTTTCCTTACGAACCAACCCTACCTTTATGCCAAAGGTAGTATCCAGTGTAGCTTTGAATCAGACTATCCACTTACCTACCTTTTATCCAAATCCACAAAACAAAGGGGAAAGACTACTACATTCCTTGGACATTCACAGACAACTTCGTTATTATTTGGACAGGACAAAGCCATTCAGGAAATCCGAGCAACTCTTTGTGTCCTATGCTACAGGCGCTCAAGGAAAGGCTATTTCCAAACAGACAATTTCAAAATGGATAGCCCACTGCATACGCTTTTGTTACTAATTTCATGGAAAAACTGTGCCTGCATGCATCAGATCCCACTCCACCAGGGCCACAGCTACCTCTGCAGCTTTCCTCAGGGGGGTCCCTACCAAGGACATTTTGGAAGCAGCCACTTGGAGTTCAGTGCACACTTTCTCCAAGCACTGTCACCTTCCACTATACTCTAAATCTAGAGTGGGTTTTGCCACAGCAGTCTTGCAGGGCATCCTCTCTCCTCCTAGTTCCACTTAGTGCCTACCACCCTTACTTAGCTTTGGGATTCTTCCCATCTGTAATGACTACAGCTGTATGCACGATGAACATAGTGCAGATGTCCTTCAAGAATGCAACTGCAGTCCTGACATATGGGTTGTCCTGCCTCAGGCAGCCCTTCGGTCGGCCAGATTCCAAAGTCTGGGTCCGGCGTCGGCCGATGTCGCCTCCTCCCCGGCGTCAGAGCGGATGGGGTATAAAGGCATCAACCGATGCCATCTTCTTCAGTCTTTCTTGCCACGCGGTGCCCAAAGCAGAAGCAGTTCGCAAGTGCCGGTCGGTCAGCTCCTGTGTTTTCAGTTACCGAAGTCATCTAAAAGCGAAGTACCCCGTTGGGGAACATTTTTTCTTGCCTCAGCCGATGTCAGAACAAATTAAAAAAGTTAATAATTGTCTTGTGGTAAACAAATACCTCATAAGGACTTCCATTCTTACTGCCTCCCTTGCCTGGGCCCAGACCACGACGTCTCGGCCTGTGCTTCCTTTAATAAGCGCACTCTCAGGCGCCGGGCAGAATTTGCCGAAGATTTTTTTGGCGAACCTACGCTTACATCATGCCGTCGGAACAACCGACAGCACAAACTACCAAAAAACGAAAGGACTGGGACCGACATCCTTGGCCCGCGTCTTCAACCGATACCACGCCTAAGCCCTCCGCGAGTGCTTCGGTCCCTTCGGAAGCGGTAACTCAACCGCTGCAGGCCGACGACACCGCGTTAACACATTCTTCGGTGTCAGAGAATACACCGGTGCCGGTTGTTGATTTTCCTCCAGAAACCGAAGCTCTGGATCTACCCGACACCATTCCTGTGGACAAAGTTACCCCTGCACGTGGGGCAGCTAGGCCTCTGGTATCCATGTCCATCAAGGCCTTTGCACGTGCTAAGGCTGCCAGCCAAGCCAAGGCCCATCCTAAACCTACTTCTCAGGTCCCTTCTTCTGACAGACAGATCATGTCTCTTGCTGCAGATCTAATCTCTCTTATCAGGGGTTCTCAGCCTCACCCAGACAGAGGTTCTCAGCCGCCTGCAGAAAAAAGGCCTAGAACTGAGCAGGCAGACAACCTCTCTTCAGATGAAGCCTCTGGGAATTCAGAGCATTCAGATACCCAAGAAGAATCCTTCCAGGCCTATGAGGACTCTGATGCTGAGGAATCAATTCCCTCTGCCTCTCCTCCAGAGGATTTTTCTTTCGGTGAAGTCCTCCACTCCATGAGGGAACATTTTAAGTGGCAGGGTCAGGAATTTTCTGATTCCAGGAAAAGGCTACGTACCTTCCTTAAGTTACCCCAGTACAGACCTTTAGCTATCCCTCCAGTTTTGGATGTCCTGGATGATGTATTCTCAGACTCCAGTGCTTTCCCTGATTCTCTCCCTCCTGCTCCTGTCAAGCCAGACAGATATTACAGGGTCCCTGACACTCAGAAGCATCTCTTTAAGGCCCACTCTGTGGATCTAGAAACTATTTCACAGGGCCCCAAAGGAGTGGCTACCTCCTCAGCCAAAAACCCACTGCCAGCAGACAGGGAAGCCAGGTCCCTGGAGAGATGGGGCAAAAAAGTTTATACCTCTTCCACCCTTGCCATGAGGTCACTTAACTGCCTTTTTCATATGTTTCAGTACCAGGATTACTTACTGGATGATTTGCAGAAAAAGCTAGCCTCTCCTGAGCCTATAGATAGAAAGGCATTGCAGGATTTGGTTCATAATACTCAGCAGGTTAGCAATCATTTTCTTCAGTGTGGTTATGATGCATTGGAAGCTTCATGTAGGGCAGCTATGACAGGGGCTGTTATCCGTAGACATGCTTGGTTGAAAGAACAGCCACTGCCGGATCATGTTAAAGTAAAGCTCCTGGACGCACCTCTGGATAAACAGAAGCTTTTTGGTGCTAATGCTCAGCATGTGTTGAAGTCTATTGAGGAGAAGGCAAAATCAGTACAGACAGTAAAGGATTTCCTCCAGGTTCAGCCACCCAGATTCAGCAGGAATTGGCCTTCAAAGAATTGGTCCTTTCCAGACTCTGACAAGTTTCAAAGGGGAAAGAACAGGCGTGCACGAGGTAGAGGGCAATACCGAGGCTCCTACAGGGGCCGCCAATGGCAACCACAAAATCAGAGAAGTGGAGCAAGTAGTTCACCTGCACCACAGGGACAATCACAATGACTTACCTTTCACCCCGCCTACAAAGGCTCAAAGAGAAGCACCTCTAGGCGGGAAATTATCTTTATTCTCAAAAAACTGGCACATTATAACAAAGGACAAATGGATTCTGGACATAATAGACAGAGGTTACAGGTTCCACTTCCATACCTTAACAACGAGACAAGGCATGCCAAACCTGCCACAAAATCAAAGGGCAGAGGCACTCATAGAAGTTTCAAAGCTGTTACAAATAAAAGCAATAGAGAAGGTTCCTCCTCAGGAACAAGGCCAGGGATTTTATTCAAGACTGTTCCTTGTTCCAAGAAAAGAAAAACAACGGAGGCCTATATTGGACTTGTCCGTTCTAAATACTTTTCTCATGGTGCCAAAATTCAAGATGCTGACATTACAGCAACTCCTTCCCATGCTGGGCAAGGGGTCTTGGCTGGTTACTCTGGACCTCAAGGAGGCATACCTGCATGTCCCTATCAGACACAGTTGCAGAAGATACCTCAGATTTCTTGCAGGAACAGAGCACTATCAATTCTCAGCATTGCCGTTTGGCTTATCTACTGCGCCCAGAGTATTCACGAAATGCCTGGCATCAGTAGTTGCACATTGCAGACTCCAGGGGATTCAAATATACCCTTACCTGGACGACTGCCTCATACAAGCAGACAGCAAACAAACCTTGATAAAAAACTTGGATTATGTCATTCATTTGCTGCACGCTTTGGGATACACAGTCAACATTCAAAAATCAAGACTACTGCCATCCCAAGAGATTATTTTTCTAGGAGCAAAGCTGGACACACAGCTACAAATGGCTTTCCTCACAGAGGGGAAACAAGAACATTTAACAGATTACTTCAAAAGCCTAACAAAACTAACCCACCTGACCGCAAGGAAGACCCTGCAGGCCCTGGGGTTCATGGCATCTTGCATTCTTCTAATCCCTCTGGCAAGATTACACATGAGAAAGCTGCAATGGTACCTAAAAAGCTTGTGGTCTCAACACAGCCACAACCTAGAAGACATAATACCACTCATACCATGCCTGCAAAGGGAATTCTTGTGGTGGGCTCAAGCAAGTCATTTAAACGAAGGCATGCCTTTCAACAAAGCTCAAGCAAGTCAAACTTACAACAGACGCCTCAGACTATGGATGGGGGGGGGGCGCACATGGACGGCAGATGCATTCAAGGACAATGGACTCCCATGGAAATGCATCAGCACATAAATCAAAAAGAGATGTTGGCAGTGATACATGCAACAGAAGCCTTTGGAAAATCTCTTCAGCAAGGTCATCTGCTAATAAGGACAGACAACACCACTGTCATGTGGTACATAAACAAGGGGGCACTCATTCCTACCCCCTCTGCAGACTAACAATGATTCTTTGGGAAAAGTCCCTGAAACTGAACATCCACTTGCAATCCCAGTTTGTTCCGGGCAAGGACAATGTTCTGGCAGACAGGTTGAGCAGAAATTTCTTGGATCCACACGAATGGATGCTACACCCACACATTTTCTCACAAATAACAACTGCATGGGGAAGACCAGACATAGACCTCTTTGCATCTCATCTCAATCATCACCTGGAAAGGTTCTGCACAAGGATACACCATCCTCTAGCCTGGAGAACGGATGCTCTTTCCTTCAGCTGGAATGCCCTAACAATTTATGCATTCCCTCCTCTACCTTTACTCACCAAGGTGTTACTGAAGATCAAAGCAGAACAACCAAGAGGAATCTTGATAGCTCCAGAGTGGCCAAGGCAACACTGGTATCCATTGCTACTGAGCATAACTCACACCAAACTGTGGCCCTTGCCTCAATGGCCTCTGCTCCTGACTCAACACAATTACAGGACTGTTCATCAGAACCTGCAAACTTTGAAGCTGACAGCTTGGAGGGTTCCATGACTCCCTCTCCGAAAAAGTTCAGGAAATTTTGCTGGAGGCACGCAGACCTTCCACCAGAAAAACCTATTCGGCCAAATGGAAGAGATTCATCATCTGGAATGTCAACAAAGGCCAGGATGCATCACTGATGAACATACCTCAAATATTAGAATACTTGGCAGAAATGTTTCACAGTGGCCTCTCATACTCTTCCATCAAAATCCACGCTTCAGCTATCTCAGCACATTACAACTGTGATCCACCTGTGTTTTCGCATCCCTTGCTAAGACAGTTTCTAAGAGGGATAAAGAATATCAAACCTCCAAGGAAACCACCAATTCCTGCATGGGACCTCAATTACGTCTTGGAAAAATTAACTTTTCCTCCTTTTGAACCAGCAGCATCTTCAGAAATGCAATTTCTCTCTTGGAAAATGGTTTTCCTGTTGACAGTCACCTCAGCAAGAAGAGTCTCGGAGATACAGGCCCTCATGGCAGTTCCTCCTTTTCTCATTTTTCATCAGGACAGAGTTTCTCTTAGGACCAATCCTTCATTCATGCCTAAGGTGATATCCAGAGTGTCTCTAAAAAAAGCAATTCACCTGCCTACTTTCTTTCCTAATCCTCAAAATAAAGGGGAAAAGCTGCTGCATACTTTGGACATACACAGACAACTATGCTACTACTTGGGCAGAACAAAGACCACCAGGAAGTCTGACCAACTGTTTGTAGCCTATGTTGCTGGAGCGCAAGGAAAAGCAGTCACCAAACAAACTATTTCAAAATGGATTGGACACTGCATCAGATTCTGTTACTCTTTCCACGGAAAAAGTGTGCCAGCCAATATTAGACCACACTCCACCAGAGCTATGGCCACATCCACAGCCTTTCTAAGAGGAGTGGCTACAAAAGACATTCTAGAGGCTGCTACATGGAGCTCTGTGCATACATTTACCAAACACTACAACCTGCCATTATACTCCAGATCCCAAGCAGGCTTTGCTTCGGCAGTCCTGCAGGGCCTTCTAGCTACACCATCTCTTGCTTAGTCCTACCACCCCCAGCTTGGCTATGGTATTCAACCCATATGTCAGGACTGCAGTTGCATTCTTGAAGGACATAGTACAGTTTTGTACCTACCATAAATGTAGATGTCCGATAGATATGCAACTGCAGTCAGGTTTTCCCTCCCTCCTACCCCTCTGTTTTTCCCTTGGGTCCTTTCACCCCTTACCTATTAGCTGGAGTTATATGTTATGGTGTATCTGTTTATTACTGTTGTGCATGTCTGATTTATCTGTTTCTTTATTCACAAAATTTAGCCTTCCTTGGAGGGCACCTGGCATCTGGGGCAAGAAACACTGAAGAAGATGGCGTTGGCTGATGCCTTTATACCCCAGCCGCACTGACGTCGGGGAGGAGGCGACATCGGCTGACGCCGGACCCAGACTTTGGAATCTGGCCAACCGAAGGGCTGCCTGAGGCAGGACAACCCATATGTCAGGACTGCAGTTGCATATCTATCGGACATCTACATTTATCGTAGGTACAAAACTGTACTTTTTGTACCTACCATACATGTAGATGTTCGAGTGCTCATACAGCTGCAGTCCAGGTTACCCCCCCCTCCGTCCCCTCTTAGGACAGGCCTTATGACAAACACCTTATCATACAACCTATTTGGGGTATTCTCTTATGGTGTATTTGCTTGCAACTACTATTTTTTTATTATTCTATATTGCATGTTTGCATAAATTTATGTTTTGCCTTCCTTCTGGGGGCACCTGACATATGGGGCAAGAAAAACTGAAGAAAATGGCGTCGGCTGCCTCTTTTATACCCCTACTGCACTGCCGTCAGGGACGAAGCGACGACAACCGACGCCGGACCTAGACTTTGGAATTCGGCCGACCGAGGACCTGCCTGACGGCAGGATAACCCATCTGTAATGACTGCAGCTGTATGAGCACTCTAACATCTACATTTATGGTAGGTACAAAACTGTACTGTCCTGTGTGTTGGAGCCGTTCTCCCCTACTTTGATTACCAATATTTCAGCCTTCAGTCTCCAGCCCCCTGCACTCTGTCTTCCAGGAGCCTGTCTGACAACGTGAATAGAGTGGTACAAAGGCTATTAAGGACACAGGTTCTGGACAAGCTGTTATCGGATCCAACCTAGATGGCTTCGGATCCGACCACATCTTGCCCTTCTGCTCATATTCCTTCTCCAATCCAACTTCAGAGTCAGAATGTCCTGAGCTGACATTAGTGGAACCATTGGCCCCGAAACCTGTTACGGGATCTTCAGATCAGACCATTGCTCCAACGTCCTCTGCTTCATCGGAGCTCAAGGAATCCAGGAGCCCCGACGTTCTCCAGTGTGGTCCAGGGAGGTGTCAGATCAGACAGTTGTTGGATCTGACCTTGCCTCTTGGGGCATCTGTTCGGGTGAGCTTTGCTCTTATGTCAGTCTCAGGGCAGTTGTCCTTGATACCGGGGGTTCCCTAGACTACTTTGTATCCAGGTATATTCTCTGATCAGGGACGGGGTTTTTTGAGGTGATGAGATTACCATCTCCACAGACAACTCCGCTGTAATTTCTGGACATTCTACCCCCAAAAGCACCAGTGCCTGCCTCTGTATCCTTGCATTCACAGGGATGCAATGATCCTAGGTCTCAGGATGCCCAACAGGGCACCCCTCACTCTTCTGAAACCTCTCCAGAGTACCCCTCCAAAGAGGTCCCTTGGAAGAGATTATGCAAGAGGAAGGATTTAGACTCCCCATAGGAGTCCATCACTTCTGATATGGACCTCGATAAAGCTGATGGGTCCCTACAGTCGCCTCCTGATGTCTCCTTCAGAGACCTCTTAGAAATCTTGAAACAGAGAGGCAGCTGGAAGTCCACTAATTCTTCAGCAGAGGAGTCCGTATACCTGAAGGCCTTCAGATCTTGCCCTTCCTCCACTTGGATGTCTCCATCTTTCGATGAACTTATGGACCTAGTTTCTCGGGAGTTTCCAGATTCAGTGGAACCTGTTCCGAGGTCAAATAAGTTTATAACATCCCCACCAGACAAAACCTTTTTAAGGGTGACCCAGTAGATGCTGTGGTGGTTGTGGCAGCCACCAAGAAGGAACTCTGAGACATTTTCTGTTCATCCTCTGAACAAGGAGTCTCCCACAATGGACAGATATAGGAAGTGCATTTTTTCTTCAGTGACTTTTGCCCACAGATCGCTGAATTACTTTACCCATTTTACTACGTTAGAGACCTCCTGAAAGAGCTAGGAGATTCTCTCCAAGGTTCAGTAGCTCAAGGGGTTTCAGATGGTTTCCTCTCAGCTCTCTACCTTAAACTCAGTTGTCAACTCCTCCTTGAGGCCAATTTCTTACGCAGTAGATGGAGCAATTAGAGCAGTCGTTCAGGAATTTCCTTAAGGAGACATTCTTGGATGTGCTTGTGTGACTTTGCGGAGCCCTTTAAAACCTCCTTTGTGACTGCCCCATTCGATGGCTCATCACTGTTCAGGCCCAAAGTCTAGGACATACTAACCAGGTGTGAGCAGGAAGGAGACACCATTAGTCATAGGATTCCATTTTTCCCTACCTACCAGGCCTTATTCCGAAGGTCAGAAAGGAAGTGGAAAAATGTGGTTCAGAAAATCTGAGAGCTTTTCAGGGCACACGTGGTGAATCTACCCCCAGGGGCAGAGTGGGAAGTACTAATGGAAGACACTGACCACATGGCAGAGGGGGTCCGCAGAATTAGGACGACGGCAAATCTTTCTTTGGTACGCCCTTTCAGGGCTCCTGAAAGGAGGCCCACCTATCCATCTCTGGAGGCAGTCGGGGGCCGCTTCTCTGTGTACCCAGAGGCCTGGCAACAAGTAAAACACAAATGGGTACAAAGCGTCATATCTAGAGGTTACTCCATACCCTTTTTCCTTCCTTGTCCCAAATGTAAAAAAGATCCCAGACATTCCACCCAGCCAAAGGGACAGGCAATGCTAGAAATTCATAGTTTGCTGGACAAGAGTCATCTTAAGAATGCACACACCAAATAGGATCCGGAACTTATCTCAAGATTCTTTAGTTCCAAAGAAAACTGGGGACTGGAGACCAGTTCTGGATCTCGGCAATCTAAATAAATCAGTAAGAAAGTTCAAGTTCCAGATGGTAATACTGCAGTCAGTACTCCGTTTTTTGGGACAAGACAATTGGTTGTGCTCGATAGACCTCCAGGATGCGTACTACCGTGTAAAAATGGACAGGCAGTCCAGGAGACACCTGCGCTTTCGGCTGAGAACTAGCCGCTACCAATTTTGAGCTGTGCTTTTTGGCCTCACTACAGCCCCCAGAGTGTTCAAATGTATGGCAGTAGTCGCGGCTTGCTTGAGATGCACAGCAAAATAATGGGTATAGTTCCTCATACTAAAGGGGTGGCGTAAGCCACAAAACTATGGGCTAGGCTTGTAAATGCCCTCGGGCAGATAGCCTAGTATGAACCTATGAACCTATGATTCTGGGTGTTTCCATACTTAGACAACTGTCTCCTAACTGCCCTGCCACCACCAAGCATCTACTAGTAAAAGCAAGATACACCACCTTGCAGCTCTGTTCTCACCTAGGAATTACTTTAAACTACAAGAAGTCTGCCTTGCTGCCTTCTCAGCATGTCGTATTTATAGGAGCAGAACTGGATTCAACAAACATGATGTCCAGACTTCCTCCAGAAAGAGTTCAAGTTCTACAACGTCAGGTTTTAAGTCTTCTTACAAAGAAAAAAGCTCAAGCAAGGATAGTCCTAAAGTATTGGTAACAATGGCAGCAGCAATAACCCTGATCCCCTTAGCACGTCTATACATGAGAATTCTCCAGTGGCTACTGTCCACTCAGTGGTCGATGCAGGAATTGCCAATGTCCCACAAAAGAATAAACTTGCAAAAAAGACCTTCATTTGTTGCTTTACTGCACTCGTGATGCTAGGTCGACCATTTGTATTTCCCCAACCATTGGCCACAGTGACCACCGATGCCTCTCGGACGGGGGAGGGTTATCTGGGAAAGACGGTCCAAGGCACCTGGCAGGTTTATGAGGCCCATTTGCACATCAGTGTCCTAGAGATGAGAGTGGTGCTTCTGGCGTTGCAAGCATTCCAGGGTTCTCTTCCACTGAGAACTATTGCAGTACAGACAGACATGTCAGTTGTATGGTACACAAACAAGGATGAACCAGATCTTACTCCCTTTGTCGAGAGGCCCTGAGAGTATGGCAGTGGGTGACTTCCTTCCATCACTTTCTGATACCAATGCACATCCCACGGAAATCAGTAAAATAGCAGACAGACTCAGCATACCAATTCTGATGCCTCACAAATGGTCCCTAAAACAGGAGTTAGCGGAAAAGATTTTCTGCAAATGGAGCCAGCCTTACTGCGGCCTTTTGGCGACATCCATTAATGCAAAATGCAGTAGCTATTCCCCCCCCTGGGAATCACCAAGGGATGCACTTCGTGATTGGCCTTCGGGTCTCCTCTACACTTTTCCTCCCTTTCCATTAATACCCAAAGTTTTTCAGAAAGCCAATTGCTTGGGAAGGGAGTTGATCCTCATCGCCCTATACTGACCTCGTCAGATCTGGTTCTCCTTCCTGTGGCCTCATCTTTGGAAGGAGCCTTGGATTCTGGACCCAGCTCTAGACTTTTTGAATCATGCTTCAGGAACACTCCATCCTTCCATTCAGACCCTCAATTTGTCAGATTGGCTGCTCTGATTCTGACCATAGCCAGGTTTCCTAACCTTTCCAACAGTTAAACACATCGTAATGTCTTCTCATAAGGCTTCAGCAAGAAAGATATAAAGAAGCAAATGGAAAAGATTCTCATTATGGGCTTCTCATCACCACATTGATCTTTTTACTGCCCCAGTAAATTCCATTTAAGAATTCCTAGCGGAATTATTCAAAGGTGCAGCTTGCGGCTACCATTAGAGTTCAAGTAGCAGCGATATCTAGTTTTCTTATATGTCAGTCTGGCCTCAACATTGCCTCATAGGCTATGTAGGGTGTTTCTTAAAGGTACTTTCATTACTACAACCACCTAGCAGAGACCCCCTCCCCTCAACACCATAGGACTTAAATTTCGTCCTATCTTGTTTAATTTTCCCCCTTTTGAGCCAGCATCATCTTGCGAACTCCAGTTTTTGACATGGAAAAGTATTCTGTTAGCAATTAGCTCTGCTAGGAAGGTGTCATAGCTGCAAGCCTTGTCAATAAAGCCCCCCTACTTGCATTTCCACAGAGAAGGTATCCTAATAAACCCTTCTTTTTTGCCAAAAGTATGTTCAGAATCTAATTTGAACCAGTCTATAGAGCTGCCAGTTTTTTACCTAGATTATGGGAATAAGGCAGAATACATGTTGCATCAATTAGATGTGCATAGACAATTGCATTTCTATTTACACAGGACTAAGAACTTCAGAAACATTGTGACCAGCTTTTTCTATCTTTTCAGCTTCAAAGAAAGGTACGTCAGTCTCTAAGGTGACACTTTTAAAATGGCTTTCAGATTGCATAATTTATCTATAAATCTCAGAACAGAGATATTCCCCATAGAGTTAAAGCCCACTCTACAAGAGTCATTGCAACCTCTTCTGCTTTTCTGGCCAAACTACCAATTGATACCGTTTGTGTTGCTGCAACATGGGCAAGATCACATACCTTTATCACTCATTACAAAGTCAATTTGGCTTCCAGGAGCAGGGCCTCTTTTGGTTCCACGATTCTGAAGAATATTCTCTCTTGTGCCACCCAAGAAAGATGGTGCTAGGGGCGCTATCCCGACCTGGTAAGAAAGAAGGTGACCTAGGACAACAACACACAAAGAATTGATGTACTCACCATAACGTTACATGTGTGGTCCATCGTCACCTTCATTGTTGCATCCCACTCTCCTTCCCCCATCCATTTTTACTCTTGGGAGACTGAGTTGGTACAAGTTTGATACCTTTATTCCCTGACCACCTTTATTGCACTCTGGAATTATTAAGCTATTTACTTCTCTTACTGTTTTTATAATTGCAAGCAAGATCTGGGGAGTTTACCTAGTCCATGCTGGGATAGGGTTTAGCCATGAGCTAGTGGAAGACCTCAAGCTTGTATATAAAGGCAGACTTGAATCTGAGGATTGGATCCGAACCCAACCTGGTAAGAATGTCGTGACTATGGATGACGCACATGGAACATTATGGTGAGTACATAACTTCTTTTTTTGATTTGTGAGGCTGTTTGTTTATGAAAAAGGACCTTAATGACTTTTTTAAACAAGCATTTCCTGCTTATTTTCCTCTGGGAAGGATGCACCATTTTCAGCTTGACCGTGGATCAGTCTATCGATGCTATGTTATCGTCTGTCCTTCTTTCAGACATAAAAAGAGAAGTTAAGCAAACTCTATTTGCAATCACAACAGGCTAGTAGTTTGCATCAGCCGCAGGTCGGTGGCTGTGCTGTAACCATTAGTTATACCTTAGTTCGCTCATCTTTTACCCTGGATCCCTCTGGTGTAACACCTATAGGCCACTATGGACAGGGGGTTAGCCACATTCTCTACAGCTGTTGGGAGTCCCCTTATTCCGCAATGGAGAGAGAGGGACCCTTGTCAGTCCTGGGAAAGAACAGGGAATTCTTCCCTGTTTTATCAGAATGTTGTACCCATCCCTGGAAAATGCTGCCGTCACCATTTTTAAGTGTTGGTCCTATCTTTCCTTTCAAAAAGAAACCAAACAAACGTGTATACTTGTACTCGTATTTCCTTAGGCAGTAGTATACAGGGTTTGGCTTGTGTTTCTTGGATCACAGTTCAAAAGCTTTTCTTTCACAGGAAAAAAAAATGGATTTATATTTCGGTCTTTTTCTAGGATTTTCCACTTTACTTTAGTAACTGTGAGGGAATACCTCAAGATTTTAGGTCTCATGGCTTCTGTGATTTTCATAATAGCATTGGCAAGACTCCACAAGACAAAGGTACATTGGTATGTGAAGTCTCTCTGGTCCCATCACCAACACCCCTTGTCTTTTCATATCCCAGTCTTGGGGTTTGTCAGAACAAAATCACTTGGAGACAAATAGATATCCCTAAATGCCAGGTCTCTCTTCTCCCTCCATGTCCCAAAATGGTCACCACAGATGCCTCTCACTTTGCTTGACACTAACACTTCTTTTGGTGATTTGCTTGAATTGTTGAAACTGGAGGTTGGGGGTTAATCATGAAACTTACTCCTCCAGATTCTGTTTCTGGAGGCCTTTTGGCATGGGCCTATCTACATCTTGGGTGGTCCCACCTCCAAATGCCCTCACAGACCTGGTGTTTGAGGGTTTAGAGAGAATTCAGTCCTCAAGAAACCAGATAAACTTTTGGCTCCTAAGTATAGACCCCAGAGGAGCAAGGATCTGGCTGTGGATGCCTTTGGATTACGGGTGCTACCTACTTTCCTTGAGACTTCTTCCAGCCATATGCCCAATAAAATCTTGGTCCTTGAATCACTTGGGGAAAGAGGACATATGCTTTTGCTTTGTGTGCGCCAGATTTGATTTTTTTTTTGTGTGTGTGTGTGTGGCGCAGATTTTCTTGTCTGGATGGCGAGACTTCAGAGACCTTGTCACTGAAGTTTTAAAGATAGTTAAGGCTCTGCAGTCTCTAGAGGCTTAAGGTTCTGAAGGTGCAACTGTCTGTTATTTAGTCGTTATCAAAAGTCTCCATAAGGCTTTTGTCCAATGCGACCAATGGGATGGCCTCCGCATCACCATTTGCAATCATGCCTGTAAGCGTTTATGCAACTTTGTGGGCTACTACAAAACATCCTTTGCTAATGCCTCTTTTGATGGTTTTTCCTTGTTTGGCCTGAAGATCAAGAGACTCTGTACAGAACTGAGCAGGATGGAAAGACCATCTGCTATTCAAGTTCGCTTCTCTACCCCTTGCTGATCATCCTCAAGGAACCATAAGGGTGGAAAGTATTTTTTATTTTTTAATGAAGTGCAGCAACCTTTTCGGTACACTTTCTGAGTGTTCCTCCAGCAGCAGGGGAACGCAACTTTAATTGGACAGCTGTCACAAGACAGAGATGGTCTGCAAAAGCAGGTCTTCCACTAGGCTTTCTCTGGGAGGTCCTTCCAGCACCCAGCGCCCAACTGCAGCAGTCTGAAGGGAGTTGTTTGGTTGGCTATTTAGAAGCTTGGCAGGCCATCAGATCAGACGGGTGGGTTATGAGTCTTTAGAGGTTATAGAATTCCCTTTGTTCTCTCCCAAAAATCCCTTCCTGATGTGCCACCTTGCCTGAGGGAGGGACACAGCAATAGAAATTCAAAAACTAATTATCAACGGAGTCATTCAAGAGGTTTCACTAGACCAGCAAAGATCCGGTGTCTAGTTTATATTCGTTGTAGTACCAAAGAAAAACAAGGGTCTCAGAACCATTCTGGATCTCAGTAAGCTGAACCAATTTGTCAGACAAACCAAATCCAAGATGGTCATGGTGGAGACCCATTATGCCTCTCTGAGGAACAAGTGGATGCGCTCTGTGTATCTCAAGGATGCATCCCATCACATAAAGATGGTCATTCCAAAACGTTTCTAAGCTTTCAGCTGGGGGCCAGTCATTAGCAGTTTTGGGCCAAGACGTTTGGTCTCCCTCTGCTCCGTGTGTTCACCAAGCACATGGCAATAGTCACAGCCTGGCTCAGACTACAGAGTTTCCAGGTCTTCGTCTACCTGGGCATTTTGCTCCTGACTGCATACATGAAGTTATCCCTAATCAAAGCCCGATATTCCTTGTTCCAGATGTGTTTAGCCTTGGGCATAACAGTGAATTACGAAAAGTCCAGCCTGGAACCAGTTTGAGTGCTAGAATTTCTGTTTGTGTTTGAATATGATCACTCAGACAGCTAAACTACCATTCTCGGAACTAAATTTTCTTAGGCTACAGGCCTCTCGCATCCTGCAGGCTCACAAACCTGCTTCTTCATTTATACATCTCCATGGCTGTATGGCAGTCTCTCTTCCTGTACTTTTTAGCAAGGTTTCAAACAAGTGTTACAGTGGACCATAGCATTTCAGTGGTCCTATCTCATCCTGTGGACTTTTCAGTGGCACTAACAAATGTTTGTTACCACCACATTTGGTGGTTGAAAGTTCTGCTGGTAGACCTTTTGTTTTTCTCCATTCCCAGGCCACAGTGCCTTCTGAAGTGACAATGGTGCCATTTAAGGGGAAAACTGTCCTATGTACCTGGTCATGGTACGAGGCCAGTCTTCACATCTATCTTGGAGATAAGGATTGACCTCTTAGCATTGTAGGACTTTCTGTTAAATGGTGTGATGAAAAGTGTCAGTGATGTGGTATCTGAACAAGCAAGGGAGGAACTCTATCCTATCCCTTCTTTCAAGAGGCCATGAGGGTCTGGCAATGGGCTATGTCCCGTTAACGGTATTTAATCACACCACATGTCCCAGGGAAATCCAACATCTCTGCAGACAGTTTGAGCATGAACATTATGCTGCCTCACAAGTAATACCAGATCCTTGACGCAGCAGTGCAGAATTTCAGCCCCCTGGGGCACCCTCTGCTGCAACGTATTTGCTTCCCCATTCAACAAAGTGTCAGTTACATAAACATTATATTCTAAAACAATCTAATTCTGTTATTAAAGTTAGTGACACTATTTTTCTCTTTTTATCGAAATTTAAAGATCAGTGTTTGACATTTTCTTACCCTCCCAGCATGGCTGATAGGTTTAAAAAAATGCTCAAAATGTAGCCACAAAATTCCTCCACAAGACCCCTCCCACTCTCTCATCTGCTTTGGGAGCAGCATATTTGGACACTGCAATGCCTGTGCTTCTTTTGGCCACAAAGCCCTTCAAAGTAAGGTCCAGCTCAGTCTAGTAAAACAGTGAAAACTCTCCAAATAGGAGGAGTCAACTTGTGAGAGCAAGCCTTCCAGAAAAAGGGCTTGAGAAAGCCAAAAGTCTCCCAACCCAGCAGTTTCCATTGGTCTAGATCCAAAAGTACCAAAATCTTACTCTCTGAAGACTACATTGATCCGTTGTTCTCCCCAACTGTAACAGCCACCCCTCCCCCGGAACAGTTAGTCCCTGACTCCATTTGCCAATGCTTCATCAGTCCAGGGCTTCATCGATCGCCTCTTCCTCAAGGCCTGCCTATTCTCTGAGGAGCCGTACCGAAGCTGATGACAGAATGATGCAGATGTTTCCACGAACTGTAATACAATTGGGGGTCCTATCTGCACCATCCCCACATGTTGAGATGAGCAGTGCCAATGTCTCCCACAATTATTCTGATCTAGATGTGATCTTCAGAACGGAAGCCAGATGGACCCAAACATTCCCGGAGCACCTATGTTGACAGATTGTGGCTTCCACTTTGCCCTAGACTATCCTGGCCCCCCCCCCCCATCTCTCTCGGCTCTAACCTCGTTGGATTTGGATGAGTGTGCATGCTGAAGCATCAAAGCCAGTGCTCAAGGGGACAGATTGATTCTGAAAATTTCTAATCCTTTCCTCTCTCTCAGAGCATTAGCTCGCGACAGCTCTGCCCCTGTCTTTGTGTCGGAGCCAAGGTGAGTTGGTCTCTGGAGCACTGATCCCCCCCCCCCCCAAGAGATCCTCAACTCTGGGAGTTCTCTACAAGCCAAGAGAAGGGGTTCCTCGTTGCGGTCCAGCCTTGAGTACCTATGTATATTGCTTTAAACTCTGCTCCTTCACTTTGACAGGGACAGTCAATGGCCAGAAGCCTCTGGGAAATTATCTCTTGAGTTCCTGGTTTGATTCAGACGTGTTTCCAGAGGTTCCCCAATGACAAGTCCATAGGAAACAAACTTGCAAATGGAGACATTTAGGTTAATCACTGGAAACTCGCAGAAGAGAGAAATTTAGTTGCCCTAGATCCCCCTTAGGAGATGTCTCCTTTGGCGAAATTCTAGAATTGCAGAGACAATTTCCCTCCAAAAAACTGATAAGATTTTGCAGTCACAAAAGGATAGAGCTCACTGAAGTAAATGTCCCTCTTTAGATGCTGTTGTGGCAGCCATGAAGAAAAAGCTGTTTGAAGAGAGTATGCTTGTCCACCCCAGTAAGGAATCTAGGGCTTTGAACTGATCTGAAAAATGAACTTGCACTTCAGCAACTAGTTTCTTTGAGTGCTCTTAACTTTCCATGTGCCTGCTTTTCCAGTGCTTCTGATGAAAGGCTAAAGCAGCAGGTACCAGTATACTGCCATGCTTGGATGCGGTTGTGTGTTTTTTTTTGCGGAAGGAGTAGGACATCTTCCTTGACACCTCCCTTGATGGTTCCACTTAATTTGGGCCTAAGGTTGTGGCACTCAGCAAACAGGTCAATAAGCCCCTGTCTGCAATGGGAATATGCTTTTCTTCTCAAAGAACCTTTTCCAGAATTGTAGAGAATCACTGGGTTTTAACCAAGACTTTTCTTTTGTCAACTCTCCTCCCCTGTGGCAGAGGAGGGTGTAATTTTAATGGACATTTTCCTAGGGACAGAGGAGGTCCAAAAAACCAAGGATTTCACAGTCCTGTCTCAGAGAATTCCTTTCAGTGCTCCTGAAGAGTTGCCCAACTGACACATTGGAGGCAGCCAAAGGGTGCTTTTCTCTACACCCTCAAACCTGGCAGGCCATCATTCAGACCCTCTTGGGTGTTGAGGACAACCAACAGGGGATATACAATTCCATTTCGTCCCCACCCCTGTCTCAAATAAGAATTTTCTTATTGCCACCCCAACAAATAGAATCTGCAGCAGCAAAAGTCAAATAGCTGTTGGGGTAAAAAGGGGGCCACCCTGCAGATTCCACCAGACCAGACAGAATCTGGAGTCTACTCCAGGTTATTTTAGTTACAAAGATGATCAAGGTCCTAAACCACGTTCTGGATGCAAGTCATCTAAGCCAGTTTGCAAAGAAGACAAAATTCTTGGATGGTCAAGGTGCAGTCCATTTTTACCTTTACTCAGTAAGGATGACTGGATGTGCTCATTAGGTCTCCAGGATGCCTCCTGCCACGTAAAGATAATACACTCCATGAGATTCTGCCATTTTAGGCTGGGAGGTAATTCTTTTCAATTCAGAACTCCAACCTTTGGACTCACTGCAGCCTCCCTGGGTGTTTTGCAAATGCATGGCAGTGACAACCTATCTGGCTGCAGGGGTTCCAGGTGTTCTTGTACTTGAACGATTGGCTCGTAACAGCTCATACCACAGATCTATTAATTCAGCAGTGTGACCTTTTTTACTTCAGCTGTTTCATATGTTGGGGTTACTGTAAACGTGGCAAAAAACAAATCGAGTCCAACAATAGGATTAATAGGCTACCACCTGGCCACAACTCCAATAGCTTCCTTACCACAGCATAGTATTCTATGCATTCAGCAAGCAACAAACCAAGTATTGTCTTATCCATCGCCCTCAGTGAAACTAATTCTGAATCTTCCAGGGCTTATGGCTTCAGCGATCACCTTAACCTCTCTTTCCAGATTTCACCTGAGAATTCTTCAGTGGGCCCTGTCAGAACACTAGTCCAAACTTTATCCTCTCAGAACCTCAGTCAAACTCTGATGATGGATCATATCCACAGTTTTTAAGACAGCCATTCTGTTTTTCACCAGCAGTAGCTTTGGTTACCACAGATACTTCCTTTTGAGGTGGGTAGGGGGCATTACAAAGGGAATACTGCATCCTTCACATCGGTGTCTTGGAAATGAGCAGTCCTTTTTGCATTCCAGGCATTTCAAGACTCGTGTCAGTGGGTGTGATTTCACTTAAGGTGGACAACATACAAGTAGTCTGGTATGTTAAACCGGGAGGGACCAGATTTTATCCTCGTGTCGAGAAGCCATGAGTGTTTGCAATCGGTGACGTATTCCCGTCACTGTCTTTTAGCAAAGCATATCCTGGGATTTCCAGTTCACTAGTGCACAGAAAGTAAGTAGGAGCAGTCTTCTGTCTCACAAATGGCCACTTAGACTGTGGCAAGCAAAATTGTCTGTTACTGGAGCCATCCTGGCCACAATCTATTTGCATCCTACCTAAACAAATGTAGTAGTTACTTCACCCTAATCCCTCTACATGGTCAGTCACCACGGGATGCTCTGCTGCACCGTTGGCCCTTGGGGCTCTTTTACCCCCCCCCCCAATCGATTACGAAATTCATTCAGAAAGCCAGAAGGTGCAAGACAAAAGTAATCCTCATTGCCCTGTGTCTTTAGACTCGCCTTCTGTGTCCTCCCTGGATACTGTCTTGCAGCACAGATCTCTTATCCCATTCATCTGAGTATCCTCTCTGAGAACCAGAAACCTGGAAATTAGTCACTTGCTTCCTCCATTTCTAATGATAGCCAGAGACTCTATATTTCAGACAATGTAGTATATTTCCTTAAAGGGACAGTCTTGTAGATTTTTTTTTTTTTTGATTCTGTGTCCTTTTTACATTTTCTGTCTAGCTTTCTGAACATGCCTCAGCTTTGGCTGCGGGGGTTGGGGGAGGGGTACTTACAGGAAGTTTTAATGGTCTTAATTAAATTCCTTCTCAAATTGCAGTTGTACTCGCAACAGCTCTTACCTATTAAATTCATAGGTTCGTAGGTGTTTACTAGACCAACAACCACAAGGCCCTTTTTAAGCCTAGCCATGCATTCCAAATTTCTGACAAGTTCTGATACTAAACCAAACAGAAAACAGGCATAGGAAATTGCATGGTAACTAGAACAAGTGCAAACAAAGAATAAAATACTGAGCCTACCAGGCTGAAAGGCAAACAAACGTGTATCTTTGGTTAATAGTGTTTGTTTGCCTTTCAGCCTGACAGGCTCGGTATCCTCTTTATTTTTTCCAAGTTCTGATACTCTTGATAAGTGTAAGCAGGGATTTGGGAGGTAAAACATTTACAAGCAGGGGCCTGTCAGATGAACCATTTACAGGTTGCCTGTGTCCATTCGAGACATAGGTGCCAAAAAAGGGATGAGTTTCCTGTTCCCCATCCAGTTGTCCAAGTTGCACTTGAATTGGGTTAGGGAGGAACCCGCATGGATATTGAGCCTGTTCCATAGATGGGGTAGTTTCTGGGATACATACCAGTCTTTCCAGCCGGTCATATTTATATCGCAGGCAAGGTTTAAGTCTTTAGATAAGGAAATTCTGGTGCTGTTTGTTTTGTGTATATGCAGGAGTTCCATCAGAGTGGGGTCTGACAATGCTCTGTATGCCAGGCATATAGAGCTCCCCTCAAAGCCTATAGGAGACAATACAGAGATAGGGCCTTTTTACAGTCTGCATAGGACATTTTACTTACACACTGTATTCTTTTTGTGAGGGACCTTTGTGGATTTTTCAGTTGTTGGATATGCCTGGTTAGGTACATACTAAAGGGGGCATTGTACTCTATAGGTTTGATGAATGCTGATTACAGTGGAAAAATGACTTCCTTGAATTTGGATGCCATACCTTTGAAGTTGTGCAACATGGAGTGATTTCCTGATTACTGTAGACAACTTGATGGTCAAAGGCTAGATTACTGTGTGTGCCCCTATGTCCCTGACTACTGGGTCAACTCTAAGGGGTGTGCTTTCAATGTGATAGTTACCAGGGGTGGATGACTTCCCAAAAGATATTGTTAAGCATTTCTTTTTAGTCCATGGCTCAGACACCAATTGTTTGTGTCAACCCCTCCTGGAGAACATTTATGTCAGTATGGGATTCAATGATGGCTTCTAATTTGTAATCATCTGCAAACTTGGTCAGCCAGAGACCACTGACATTGGCCTTGACTTCAGAGAAGTAAATACCAAAAAGGTCCAAGGACTGATCCTTGAGGGACTCCACTTGTGACTGGCCTCTTTGTAAAGGTGGACTCCTCAATTCTGACTTCCTGGGTCCTCTCTGTGAGCCAGTTGGCTAACATACGAGTTTGTACCTAACCGCTTGAATTTGTCAACAGTGCTCGAGTGGGGTATTGTCAGTTGCCTTGGCCAGATCAAGGTAGACCGTGTGAATCATTTTTCTCTCATCCATTACTTTGGTTACTTTCTCAAAGAAGTCCACCAGGTTGAGTAGGAATGATCTGCCCTTGAAACCAAACTGGGTTGGGTCCAGTGTCTGGAGGTTTACTATATCTCTGTTGATCATTTCCATGATAATTTTATTCCATGGCTTTACATGCAAGACTAGTGAGACTTATGGGTCTGTAGTTTCCAGGGTCTGTATATGGCCCACCTTTCTGCAGACAGATGACTGTTGCTGTACTCCATTCATGAGGCATGAAGCCTGTTTGGAGGCTACAGCTAAACAGCAATTCCAGAGGCCCTGATAGGTCATGTTTCATGCTATTTAGAAGGTATCCTACGATATTGTCTGGGCCCATTGATGCAGTGTTCTTGGTCATAGCGCATTAAGGAACTGTTCCCTAGTGATAGTAGGGGGAGATGTATTTGATGGTATTTCCTGAGGGAGGGTTGAAGGGGATAGAACGGCTTTCTCCCCTTCAGCCCTCCCTCAGGAAATGCTTCTCAACTGTACAGATTTTCACAGAATGTTCAGATTTTTGCATTATATTTTTGGTCCGTTTTTCATAAAATTGTGGCTTTCTGGCAAATTAGTGGCAAATCATTAAAGATTGAAGTTAAGAAATAATGACATACATTTGAGTTTGACTTCATATCCTTCAGAAAATTCATGCTAATGCAAAACCTGTTATTCTATCAACTTTCTAAGTTTGTAAGAGCAATATCTTAAATTTGTCCCTGTTGGTACTGCTTTTTTATGGCTTTGTCCAGATTTCTTACTCTAAGAGGTTGAGAGAGGGGTAACGTTTGAGCTGAATTTATCAGCCAGGAGGCTTGCCATATCTTCTGAGTCATTATAGGTGGTCCATTTACAATTCTCTGCACACAATTGTGTATTGCCTTTGACGTTGCAGTCCTAGCTAAAGAATGATTTGTGGTTGTCCTTAACCTGGGAGGCCAATCTTACCTCAAATTTGGCTTTGGTAGACTTTGTCCTATGAGTTGTTTGTTTAGTTTGGAAGTGCTTTTATCCTTCTGGGTGCTGCACCTCCTACTTTTTGCCATGATGTTTTTCCTTCTGTAGTACAGCCTATTGATTTTGTGATTACACTAGGATGGCTGTTTTTTGTTAGTTCTGTACTTCTTCCTGGTAGGTACAGCTGTCTCTATGCAGCTATTAACATGATTGTACAGGATTTCTGTAACCAGTTCTGCACAGACAGCAATGTTCTCAGGGTTTAAGGGCATTTGAAATTTTGCTAGGTTATCACTTAATAGCAGGAGGTTAGCCTTAGAGTAGTTCCTGAATATTTCAGGTTTTGCTGGGGTGTCCATGTTTTATTTTTTACTTCAGAGGAGACCAGTTTGTGGTCTGACCTTACCAGGGTAGACATTACAGTAGGGGGGTATGTAGCACTCTCCCATACTAGTGAGGACCAGATCCAGTATGCCGGCACCCCTGGTTCATGTATTGACTATCTGGTCCAGGGAGTTTTCGTTTACAAAATCCAGGAATAGTGGGGTAATTAGTCACCCATGAATATGGTATTGGGTTGGATGGTTAGTGTTTCTTATAAGTTTCGATACATAGTATGCATTTCCTGGGTCATAGAGGGGGCCTATAGCTTGCAAGGAAGTGGTATTGTATTTTGCCTATGGTGATTTGAACATGGTGTAGCTCAAGTGCATTGTCTCGTCTGATCAGCCTTGAGGTATATTTATTTTTGATGTAAAGTAAATAGCGAAACCTCTACCTTTAGTCCCTGCCTGTGAATGAGCTAATATAAATGTGTGTGAGGCATTATAACCTTGCACTTTTGGTGTGCTGTCTACGGCTTTAAACAACGTCTCAGAGCCTCTAAGTAGTGGAGTTATTTGTTTAGACGTCTAGCATTGAGCAGTAATATCTTTAGATTTTCATTTAGTAGTCAGTCATCTTTTGTTCATATTGTGGCATCATCCTTGGAGAAGGTAAAAAGATGTTGAATGCTAGGCTCATATCAGCCTGAGAAAGATAGTCCGAGAGCTCCATGATGTTTCTTCATATAGTCTAGGGAGGTACATCTCAGGTCATTTACTCCCACATGGACTATGACTGAGTCATATTGGAACTTGTGGTCCAATGACCTGAGTGAGTGCATAATGTGGGAGATCATAATCACTGACAAGCAACTGACCGTGACTTTCTCCTTACTCGACCTGGTGAGAGGGACGGCAGTGTGTCTCGTGATGGAGTCTTCAGTGACAAGAATGTTTGTTTGTTTGGTGATTGCTTTATGAGCTTAACGTCTCCATGAGATGTAGCTGTATGTGTTGATGTGGGTGTTTTGAAAAGAGTGCGTTTGGGGCTGCTGAGGGTATTTCTGTACTTCATCTGGGAGGTCTTTTTGGTTTAGGAAGGTTACATTTAAGTGCCTCAGCACATCTGCCTTGAATTGTGTGAGATGGGTGCAGCATTTGTACGATGGGTGCAGCATTTGTACTGTTGACAACCTTGAGTGCTTTTATGTGAGTTTTGACTCCAGTGACATTGTGTAAATACATCGCTTCCTTACCATATCGGTTTGTTTGAGAATTATCTGGTTGTTAGTAAACGTGAAGCAATTTCTACATTGCCTCAGGATGCCGATATCCACCAAGCTGGTAACAAAGTCAGTGGGAAAGTTCATATCCTGTGTGCAGCTAGGTATGGGAGAAATTTCAGTCGTGCTTTTACAGGAAAAATGTCACTCAAGGTGTCCATGTCTGTTCAGAGTATTGCCAAACACTTATGGGGAAAGTAATACAAAGACCCTTAAAATTTAAGGATGAAGTATTTAGGCAGATATTATGAAGTTAGAAACCAATCAAACAATACTTAATGAAAACAAGCAATTAGCTTGTCAAAAATGATGAAAAGAAGAGGAGTCGCATGAATGGCTGCTGCCTGGCTACTACTAGTACTGGTCTCATGACACCTTCACTCTGCTGGGTTACAGTGCTCCTTTGCTTCTTCTGTTACCAGAAGCAAAATGTTATCACCAATTCCAAGATAAGATGGTGATCCACAGTCTTGTCCCAGATGATGCAACAGTCTGTAGGCTTGTAGCCTTTTCCTGGTAGATGATTTGAATAGCAACCAGACCGATTAGGAACGTTTAGGTAAAGGCTGTAATAAAGCAAATAAAAACTGACACTTAATGAAATGGAAAGGCAAAGCAATATCTGTAGCTGTCCTAAGCTTTGCTGTTGAATATAAGAGAAAATGTAAATCCTGCACTGGTCATGCACATTTATTGTTGGGTCAGTCAAGTCATTTTCTTTCAGGTCTTTTTGCTGGACTTCTGATGATGGGTAGGAAAGTGGTGAATTCATGTTTTCCTGTTTGTCTTGTCATACCTCCCTAATGCTGTGTTTTATACGGCAGAGTACAGAATGTTACAAGCATTGTTATACATTGCACAGATAAAGCTTTCAAACCACAATGCCAGAAGGAAAACAACCAAAGTCTTTTGAGGTAGAATGTCACCACACAGCATAAACTTAAAACTAGACTACTGCAGCTGTTTGTCTGTTTATACTACAATATGTATAAAAGATATGATGTTCTTTGTGTTTCACTGTTGCAGTCATCACATTTGGATTATCTGCTTGCAGTTGCCCTCAGTTGGCCTGATTATCAAAGTGTTGGGTCCTGCGTCGGTTGCTGTCTCATCTTCCATGACATCAGGTAGTCAGGGATATAAAGCATGCAGCTGACGCCATTACATCAGACTTTCTTGCCGTGCAGTGCCTGCAGCAGAAGCAGTTCGCAAGTGCCAGTCGACCGACTCCTGAAATTTTCGTTTTCGAGTTTCAGAATCGAAGTCTTCAACTAAGCTAAGTACCCCATTGGGAAACTTTTTTCTTGCTCTAAACCGATGACAGTAAAAGTTAACAATTGTATTTCTTGTGGAAAGCAAATACTTCATAAAGATTTTCATTCGTACTGCATTCCCTGCTTAGGCCCATACCACAATGCACCTCACTGTTGGTTTTGTGCCTTATTCAAACCTCGAACTATTCATCATTGGTTCATTTACGCTTCTAAATATTTTGGTACTCTGTTCAATTATCCAGAAATGGCTTCGGTAAGCCACCCGACTACCGACATTCCGAAAAAATGCAAAGATAAAGACAGAGACAGACACGATAGGTCCAAAGCTGCTGACAACACTTCAACAAAGCTAGTCGCCAGTTCGCCGGTAATCAGTGAGGTGCTTTCGCAGCCCCTAATACCCGCTACTTCAGATTCGCAGGCCTCTACTGAGAACCACTGGGAGTCCGATATGCCGCGAGATGCTTCCTCTACTGTGGAACCTGCAGATGTCTCTACCTTGGATGGGTCCGGAGCCGCTGTACTTGCACAGTCTTCTGAGGGTGTATTCAGGCCTACTGACTTGCATATTAAACCAACGCCATCTTCTTCTTCTTTAAGGCCTAAAACCCAATCCATGCCTAGAAAACCGGCGCCCAGACTGCATGGTCAGATCCCAGTGCCTAAAAAAACAAATAAGAATGGCTGAAGACCTTATTACTCTAATCAGGGGAAGCCACCCTTCCCCCTCTGAGACCTAGGACTGATTTTCCTTCTGATTCTTTGGATCAGTACTCTGTAATTTCTGTTTCCTCTGATGACCAGGATTTACCCTTATCTACCTATGAGGATTTTGATGCAGAGGGCTCCTTTCCCTCTGCTTCCCCTCCAGAGGATTTCTCTTTTGGTGAAACTTTGTATACTCTTAGGGAGCATTTCGCTGGGAAAGCCAGGATTACTCTGACTCCAAAAAGAAGCTTAGGGATTTCTTACTCCTGCCCCAACACAGGCCTTTAGCTGTACCTCCTGTACTGGACATTGTTGTTGATGCCTTCTCGGAATCTAGCCTGTCCTCTGACTCTCTACCTCTTGCTCCCAGAAAACCTGATAGGTATTACAGGGTTCCTGACTCTCACAAGTTCCTTTTAAAAATCCTACTGAGGATCCTGAGGCCATTTCACAGGGACCCAAGGGCATTAAGGCTACTACTGCCAAAAATCCTACCCCCTCTGATAGAGGTTCCAGGGCGGTGGATAGATAGGGTAAGAAGGTATACACTTCTGCAACCTTGGCCATTAGAACCTTAAACTGCCAGTTTCATATGTTAAAGTATCAGCAGCATATTATTGGATTGCTTAAACAGAAATTGATGTCGATTCCTGACTGTGCTAAAAATAAAGATTTACAGGTTTTAATGCATTCTGCTGAACAAGTTGGAAAACGTACTTTGCAATGTGGTTTTGATTCATTAGAGGCATCTTCCAGGGCTTGCTGTCACTAGGTCTGTACTTAGAAGGCATGCTTGGCTTAAGGAGCCATCATTGCCAGATCATGTTAAGGCTAAATTGCTGGATGCTCCCTTAAACCAAGGCTGCCTGTTTGGCAACAAAGCAGAAGTACTTAAAAAGATGGAGGATAAAGCTAAATCTATGCAAACTGTTAAAAATTTCCTGCAAGTACAGCCTCCCAGATTTAGTAGGCATTGGCCCTCTAAGAATTGGTCCTTTCCTGCCTCCTCCAGGCCTTCTCAGTCCAAACCCAGAACCAGCAGAACACCCAAAATGCAGTCCCATGGGACTCGCAGGACTAAGCAGTGGGGGGCTCCCAGTTTCAAAGCAGGAAGTAGCAAGACTCCTCCCTATGGTAAACTGTCTCAGTGACTTAACTTTAAACCTTCCAAGCCCTGCTCAACTGACTGTTCCTTTAGGGGGCAAGATTGCCCTGCAGGCAAAAAATTGGAACTAGTTACCCAGGACAAATGAGTTTTAAATAGTTTCCCAAGGATACAGATTCCACTTCCACTCCTTATCAACACCAAACGGTTGGCCAAATCTACCCCAAATCAGTGGGCAGAGGTTCAGCAAGTTCTCTCTCTTTTAAGCATCAGGATGTTCAACCTGTCCCAGAAGACGAATGGGGAGAGGGTTTCTACTGAAGACTTTTTCTGGTACCTAGAAAAGACAATTTGTTGTGTCCTATCCTGGGCCTGTCTATCCTTAACACATTTTTGGTAATTCCAAAATTCAAGATGCTAACTCTTTATCAGCTGCTTCCTATGTTAGGCAAAAATGCATGGTTGCCAACACTGGATTTAAAGGAAGCCTACCTGCACATCCCAATAAGGGAATCTTGCAGAAGATACCTGCGCTTCAAAGACGGCTACATGCACCATCAGTTCTCTGCACTGCCCTTTGGCTTATCTACTGCTCCCACGGTATTCACAAAGTGCCTAGCTCCAGTCATTGCCTTTTGCAGGCAAATTAATATTCAAATATACCCATACCTGGATGATTGTAATTCAGGCAGAAAGCCAGGACATACTATTGAATTATCTGGAATTTGTAAAGAAATTACTAGCTTCTCTGGGGTACACCATAAACGAAAAGAAATCGCATCTTGTACCCTGCCAGCAAATTGTATTCCTGGGAGCAAGCTTGAGTACAACTTCCCAGATGGTCTACCGCATGCCAGAGAAACAAGTTTATTTGACAGCCTACTTCAAACTACTGTCCACAAAGACCTAGCTATCTGCAAGGAAAATACTGCAAGCCCTGGAGTTCGACTCAAAGGGGCAAATCCAGACGCCCTAAGGGTTCCAGATACCAGGCGCAAGATTCATACAGGTCAAAGCAATGGGGCGCTTCTACCTCCAAATCTGGAGGAGATAAAGCGCAAACCTACAGAAAACAGTCCCAATGACTTCCCCACCTGCACCAAGCACTTAACTTTTGGCGGCACCCTTAGGAGGAAAACTTTTAGATGTTATGTGATCCTATCTCACCTACATTCAATACTGATGGGCTCGGAGCCGATCCCTAGGCTCCGACTCGGCACGCTATGCTATAGAGCGAGGCCTCTTATTGGCTGAGTTATTTCTTATCCCAGGATGCACCACCACTAATCCCCCAGATCTCGTTTGCCGCTTACAAGCTAAGACGTGGTCTCAACTTGGCTGGGCTAAGTACTATTTTATTTAGGCTTTTCCTGTCAGGAATTTGCTTATTTTGAACCCAAAAGCTGTTTTAACAGCTATTGTTGTGATACGAGTGCGTTTGAATATATTTGTTGAGGAAATTGTGTTTTTTCGTTAAGGGAAGGTTTCCCTTTTTAGTTAGAGGGGCCTTCCCCTATTTGCTATTTGCTATTCTAGCGTTTTATTTGTGTATCAAGTACCCGCTTAAGTTAGAGGGTCTTGACCCTCCTTTTCTGTGTTTTTGTGAAACTGTATTGTTGTTTAAAAAAAAAAAAAAACTTTATATTTTGAACTTTAAACTGCTAGTTTTTTGTCTATTATCGATCTTACTACTTTAGACATGTCCAAAGAGCATAGACCCTCTGGGTTTAAAAAGTGCGCGAGGTGTGGTTATAAGATGTCCATAACGGACGACCACTCCTCGTGCGTTTATTGTTTAGGCGCCAAGCACCTACAAGAGTCATGTAGCATGTGTCACGCCTTTTCATCAAGAGTCCTCCAGGAGAGGAAGAACAAATTAATCCTAAAAGGTTTGATTAAGCCATCCTTCGAGGAGGCTTTATCTTCCTCTTCCTCTCCTTCAAAAAAGAAAAAAGCATCGGCTCCGACCAGTCTGTCGGAACCGACTGCCAAAAAACCTAGGCAGGCTTCTCCATCGGCTCCACGGACTTCAGAGCCGAGGGCGGAACGGTCTGCCTCGATGCCTCCAGTCTCGACCCCTCTGGTTTCGGAGCCGAGGACTGGGGCATCGAGAGGCGGGTCACCTTCATCGGCTCCACTGGTATTGGAGCCGATAAGGGTTGCCGGCTCAGACTCTTCCCCTTCGGCGCCGAAGTCCTCATCGGCACCGAGGGAAATTGTTTTGAAATCTCCCTCGGAACAGATAGTAATAGAATCCATTCGGAGCCGGTCCCCTAGTCCTATGGAGCCGATGGAGACATCGGTTCGGACCCGATCGGTGTCATCTAGATCCTCCAAGATGTCTGATTCGGACATCGACAGGGTGCTCCTAAGACTCTTCCAGTCTCCGGTGTTTCAAAAGTTAGTTTCGGCTCCAGCCCATTCGGCTTCGGAGCCGATGGTCCACCCTGCTTCTTTGGTTCCTCCTCCAAAAGCCTCGGCACCGTTGGAGCCGGTGCTGGTGGAACCGATGGAGGTTTTAGGGTCGGGCCCGACCCTTACTCCAACTCCGGCTCTTGAGTCGGAGTTCGGTACGCGGACTTCTTCTGTCGGCCCCAGGGGGGACGCTTCGGGACTGATGTTTTCGGTTCCAAGCCTTCCTCTCGGTGCGTCGGCTGCGGGAGTGCCGTCCACCGTCGTGGCCATGGAGGTGGGACCCTCCCAGGATTCTGGTGGTCCAGCCTTCAGGGCTATGAGGAGTGCATTAGCCAAATCATCTTTGGCTACCTCCACGGTCTCCCCAGCTCCTTCCCTGCATACCGAGACTGGGTCTTTGGCAGTCCCCCTGTCCTTAGACAGTGGAGCCCCGGGGCCTGAGGTTACACCAACTGGGGTTTTCCCTCCTCCTGGGGGTCCTTCCGAAGCTTCTTCGGAAGAACCCCCCAGGAAAAGATCGTGCAAGAGGAAGCATGTTGACTCCCCTGATGAGTCTCTTACATCAGACACTGATCTCGATGATGCAGAGGGGTCCCCTAAGTCGTCCTCAGATTATGTCTCCTTTGCAGACATTCTGGAAGCCCTTAAACAATGAGGCGGCTGGCAATCCAAACCCCCTTCTGCTGATGAGTCGGTGTTCCTTAAGGCCTTCGGGGCTCAGCCCTCCGCCTCCTGGGTGTCTCCGCCCTTCGATGAGCTCTTGGACTTGATCTGTCGAAGGGCGTGGGAACACCCAGACTCTGTGGAACCGGTGCCTGCTCGTCCTAATAAATTCCTTTCAGCACCCCCGGAAAAAGAGTTCCTGACTAAAGGTGTGGCTGTAGATGCTTTGGTGGTGGCATCTGCTACCCAGCAAGATGTAGCAGAGGCTTCGACGTCCGTCCATCCTCCTAATAAGGAGTCTAGGAGCATGGATCGGTACGGTAAGCGCACCCTAAGTTCAGCGGCCTTTACATTAAGGTCCTTGAACTATCTCACGCACTTTAACAGATTTCAGAGGGATCTGATTAAAGAACTTTCCAATACCCTCTTGGGTAACCTGCCTGAGGAGCTGGCCCAGACGGTTGGCTCTCAGCTGGCTACACTGTCGTCCATTTCAAACTCGTCCATGAGGCTCATTTCTTATGCGGCCGAAGGGTAGAGCGGCACAGGCATTGCTCTACGGAGACAAGCCTGGCTCCGCCTGTGTCATTTTGCGGAGGCCTTTAAATCTTCCTTTGCCGACGCCCCCTTTGATGGGTCCTCCTTGTTTGGACCCAAGGTAAAGGACACATTGACCCGCTGCGAACAAGAAGGTAAGACTCCGACTGCCGTAGGGGCACGATTTTCCACTCCCTTTCGGCCTTACCCCAAGGCTAAAAGAGGAGGGAAAATGTGGTTTCGTAGATCTCAGAAGTCTTACCCCTCACAATAGGACGATCCCCCTTCCAGAGGCAGGGAAGGGGGAAATTCTTCTGGAAGACGCCGTCCCAGAGGCGGCAGAGGCCCTCGCAACACTGGAGACTGCGAGTCCTTTCGTGGTTCTTCAGCCTTTCACAGTCCCTGAGGGATTGCCCGACTGTGCAGCTCTGGAGCCAGTCGGGGGTCGTTTTTCGAAGCACCTAAAAGCCTGGGAAGATATCACTCAGGACCGATGGGTGCTTCGAATTATCGCCGGAGGTTACACCATCCCTTTCTCTCATTCTCCACCTCAGTCCAAAAAAATCCCGGACCCGCCACCCAGTCAACGGGAAACTGCATCCTCAGAAGTTTTAAAGCTGCTGCAAAAAGGAGCCATCCAACCGGTCCCCGCAGACCAGATCGGATTAGGGACTTACTCAAGATTCTTTTTGGTGCCAAAAAAGACCGGGGACTTGAGACCCATTTTGGACCTCAGCATTCTAAACCGTTCAGTCAGAAAGTCCAAGTTCCGAATGGTCACCCTACAAACCATTCTCCCATTGCTGGAGAAAGGTGTTTGGATGTGCTCCATAGATCTCAAGGACGCTTATTACCATATCATGGTACATCAAGCGTCCAGGAGACATCTGCGCTTCAGCCTAGGAGGCAGTCATTTTCAGTTCCGCGCGCTACCCTTTGGTCTCACCACAGCCCCCAGGGTGTTCACCAAGTGTTTGGCGGTCGTGACTGCTCACCTGAGAAGTTTAGGATTCCAGGTGTTTCCGTATCTAGACGACTGGCTCCTAACTGCCACCTCCAAGCATCTACTATTGCGGAGCCTACAAGCCACTATATCACTGGGCAATTCCCTTGGAATCACCTTCAATTGGCCAAAGTCTGTGTTGCTGCCATCTCAACGCATAAGATTCATAGGGGTAGAGATAGACTCAAATCGAATGCGGGTCTATCTACCCACAGACAGGATACAAACCATACAGGCTCAAGTTCGAGCCTTGCTTCCCAGATCCAAAGCCCCAGCCAGAATGGTCCTGCAACTATTGGGATCCATGTCCGCTACGGTTCTTCTAGTTCCCCTGGCAAGGTTGCACATGAGAATTCTCCAATGGCTTCTTTCAGCTCAGTGGTCCTTTCAGGAACTCCTGCTCAGTCACCTCATATGGATCACGGAAACCTGCAAACGGGACCTTCGCTGGTGGCTAGTGCCCTCCAATTTGGATCAGGGACGACCCTTTGTTCCACCTCCTCCTGCGGCCACTTTGACCACGGATGCCTCCCAGATGGGGTGGGGGGGGGGGCATTCCCTGGGCAGATCAGTCCAAGGCAAATGGCACCCAAAAGAGACCCTACTTCATATCAACATCCTAGAAATGAGGGCGGTGCTTCTTTCCCTTCAAGCCCTTCACGATTACCTCCCTCAGGGCATGATTGCCGTTCACTCAGACAACATGTCAGTTGTCTGGTACTTGAACAAACAGGGAGGGACCAGATCCTATCCTCTTTGCAGAGAGGCCATGAGGGTTTGGAAATGGGCAGTGTCGACCAAACGCTTTCTAGTGGCTACTCATATCCCGGGCAAGTCCAATGTGATGGCGACAGACTGAGCAGAACCATCGTCTCTCCTCACGAATGGTCTCTGAACATCACAGTTGCAAATCAAATTTTCAGCAAATGGGGAGTTCCGTGTTGCGACCTCTTCGCGACTCCTCTAAATGCAAAGTGCAAAAAGTTTTTCTCCCTCACCCCGGCTCCGGGGAAGAGCCCCATGGACGCACTAGCCCGTCCTTGGCCCACCGGCTTGCTTTATGCCTTCCCTCCAGTTCCTCTCCTTCCCAGGGTGATCCAAAAGGCATCTCTCTTGGGGAGCAAAATGATCTTAGTTGCTCCTTACTGGCCTCGTCAAGTATGGTTCCCCTATCTTCGGAAGTATGCTCTGGAAGGTCCATGGTTCCTGGATCAGATCCCAGACCTTTTGGTTCATCAGTCGGGTCTATTCCACCAGTCCCTACACACCTTAAAATTGACGGCTTGGCTCCTCCTCTTCCGACTATAGTCAGGAGTCATACTTTGGATCCAGAAGTTGTATACATCTTATCTTCGGCCCACAAGTCTGCTACAAAGAAATTGTATTCTAGCAAATGGAAAAGATTTGCTATTTGGGCTCAACTCCGGGGCCTGGATCCCATCACTATTCCCGTATCAGAAGTACTAAAATTTTTAACTTCTCTTTTCAATCAAGGTTCTTCAGTCTCTACCATCAAGGTTCAATTGGCAGCTATTTCCAATTTTTACGAATCTATAAACCCACCTTTAATGAGCAACAGATTATGTAAGGCCTTCTTGAAAGGTGCTGTGCTTTTAAGACCTCCGATTTCTCATCCTGCTCCTCCATGGGATCTCGATGTGGTGTTACGCGCCTTAACTTCCTCCCCTTGAACCGGCAGCGACATGTGATTTAAAATTTCTATCGTGGAAGACTGCTTTTCTGGTGGCGATTACTTCTGCCAGAAGGGTTTCAGAGCTTCAAGCTTTGTCTGTAAAACCTCCGTACTTGATTTTTCACAAAGACAGAGTATCTCTCAGGCCAAATCCTTCCTTTGTCCCTAAAGTTTGTTCCAGTTTCTGCCTACAACAATCATTAGAACTTCCAGTATTCTTTCCGAAGTATTCTAACAAAGCGGAATTCATATTCCACACATTAGATGTCCACAGGCAGTTGCGTTTTTATTTAGATAGAACCAAACAATCAAGGAAAACGGATCAGTTGTTTGTATCCTTTGCAGACAATAAATTGGGCAAAGCTGTTACAAAGGTCACTATTGCCAAATGGATCAGGGACTGTATTACTCAAGCTTGTTCTTATTCTAACAAAGAGCTTACTCCCCCTGTCAAGGCTCATTCTACAAGGGCTATGGCTACTTCGATAGCATTTCATTCTGAGCTTGCCATTAGTGACATTTGTGCTGCGGCTACATGGTCTTCCCCGCTCACTTTCATTTCCCACTACAAATTGGATGTGACATCTAGAGGACGAGCTTCATTTGGTTCCACAGTGCTCAGGAGTGTTTTCCAATGAGCCACCCAGGATTTAGGTGCTAGGGACGCTGTCCCATCAGTATTGAATGTAGGCGAGATAGGATCACATAACATCTTTTAGTTATGTACTTACCATAACTTTAGATGTTTGGGATCCATCTCTACATTCCCACAACCCACCCTCCTTCCCCCTTCCTTGGAGATCAGAGGATATCAGAAGGTCCGAATCCTGTTGTTTCATCTTGAAACATCTAACAATGTTATATAAACAAGTTGTGCATGTGTGCATGAATGTGGACAAACAAGATCTGGGGGATTAGTGGTGGTGCATCCTGGGATAAGAAATAGCTCAGCCAATAAGAGGCCTCACTCTATAGCATAGCGTGTCGAGTCTTGAATGTAGGCGAGATGGATCCCAAACATCTAAAGTTATGGTAAGTACATAACTAAAAGTTATGTACTTACCATAACTTTGGATGTATGGAATCCATCTCGCCTACATTCATAACTGATGGGTTCGGAGCCGATCCGTCGGCTCCGACTCGGCCACTATACCTAGAACAAAGTCTCTTATTGGCTGGGCTACCCCTTATCCCATAATGCACCACACCTACTTCCCCAGATCTTGTTTGTTCGCTTTCATACATACATACAGGTACAGAACACATATAGATAAATGTAACCAACTAGAGCCCTTCCAGAGGAGAGCACAGCAGGACCAATGTTTCCTCCAAATCCAAAAGGTAGGGGGAAGGAGGGTGGGTATGTATGAATGTAGGCGAGATGGATCCCATACATCCAAAGTTATGGTAATTACATAACTAAAAGATGTAATGGGATCCTATCTCGCCTACATTCATAACTGATGGGACAGCGTCCCTAGCACCTAAAGCCCCGGGTGGCTCACTGGAACACACTCCTGAGAACTGCGGAACCAAATGAAGCTCTACCTCGGGAAGCCACATCAAGTTTATAATGAGAAATAAATGTGTGCGGAGAAGACCAAGTAGCAGCCACACAGATGTCATCTATTGACACTTTGGAGTGAAAGGCTACAGAGGTGGCCATAGCCCTGGTAGAATGAGCTTTGATTGGGACAAGCAACTCTTTGCCTGACTGAGAGTAAATGAAAGAGATGCAATCCTTAATCCATTTGGCAATTGTGGCTTTGGCAACTGGAAGACCTAACCTATTCTCTGCAAAGGACCCAAACAGTTGGTCAGATTTTCGAGTCTGAGTGGTCCTATCCAAGTAAAAACGGAGTTGCCTGTGAACATCCAACTGGTGGAAGGTATATTCTGCTCTATCAGAAAAATTTGGGAAGAAAACTGGGAGCTCCAATGATTGCTGAATGCATAAAGGGGATGCTACCTTAGGCAAAAAGGATGGATTCAATCTAAGAGAAACTCTGTCTCTGTGGAAGATCAAATAAGGAGGAGAAGAACAGAGAGCTTGAAGCTCTGAAACACGCTTAGCAGAGGTTATTGCCACAAGAAAGGCAGTTTTCCAAGATAGGAATTTTAAATCACAAGTGGCTGCCGGCTCAAAGGGACGGGCAGTTAAGGAGGCCAGAACTAAATTTAAGTCCCAAGGGGGAACAGGATGAACCATAGGAGGCCTGCGGAGCCAGGCTCCTCTAAGAAAAGGCTTGCACAGTCTGTTGGCCATTAAAGAAGGCTCTATAGCAACATGAAAATTAGATATAGCAGCCAGTTGAACTTTAAGCGTGGAGACTGAAGAGCCAAAATGAAACAATGAAGCTAGAAATTCTAAGACCTGCGGAACTGGGGCCGTGAGGGGATCAATACTTCGCTGCTGGGCCCAGCAAACAAATCTTTTCCATTTGCTGGAATACAGCTTATAACGGTAGACGGCTTGTGGGACGAAGACAAGATGTGCATCACTTCTGAAGAAAGGGAAAGATCCCTAACTAAGGATGGAAGTGGAGTAGCCAAGCAGCCAAGCGGAGCGACCAGAGGGACGGATGAGGGTGCCCCGACGGAGTGGATAACAGATCTGGTACTGGGTCCAGCATCCAAGGGCCCTGTACCGAATACTTCTGAAGAAAGGGGAACCAAACCTGACGGGGCCAATGTGGGGCGACCAAAATCATGTGGCATCCGACATGAAGGGCCTTCTGATTCACCCTTGGAAGAAGAGGAATCGGGGGGAAGGCATAAAGCAGACCGGGGGGCCAATTGTGGGCTAGAGCGTCCCTGGGAGACTGTCCCTGAGAGGGTGTCAGAGTGAAGAACTCTCTGCACTTCGCATTGTTGGGGCTGGCGAACAAGTCGCATCAAGGGAGGCCCCATCTGGCGAAGATCTGCGCAGCCACTCTGTTGTTGAGGGACCACTCGTGGGGCAACAGGAGACTCCTGCTGAGCCTGACTGCAATCACATTGGCTTTCCCCGGAATGTGCGTGACTACTAGGAAACGTTTAGAGGCTATGGCCCAGTGCCATACATTCCCAATAACCCACCCTCCTTCCCCCTTCCTTGGAGATCAGAGGATATCAGAAGGTCCGAATCCTGTTGTTTCATCTTGAAACATCTAACAATGTTATATAAACAAGTTGTGCATGTGTGCATGAATGCGGACAAACAAGATCTGGGGGATTAGTGGTGGTGCATCCTGGGATAAGAAATAGCTCAGCCAATAAGAGGCCTCGCTCTATAGCATAGAGTGCCGAGTCTTGAATGTAGGCGAGATGGATCCCAAACATCTAAAGTTATGGTAAGTACATAACTAAAAGTTATGTACTTACCTTACCATAACTTTGGATGTATGGAATCCATCTCGCCTACATTCATAACTGATGGTTGAGCGATCCGTGCTCGACTGCCACTATACCTAGAACAAAGTCTCTTATTGGCTGGGCTACCCCTTATCCCATAATGCACCACACCTACTTCCCCAGATCTTGTTTGTTCGCTTTCATACATACATACAGGTACAGAACACATATCGATAAATGTAACCAACTAGAGCCCTTCCAGAGGAGAGCACAGCAGGACCAATGTTTCCTCCAAATCCAAAAGGTAGGGGGAAGGAGGGTGGGTATGTATGAATGTAGGCGAGATGGATCCCATACATCCAAAGTTATGGTAATTACATAACTAAAAGATGTAATGGGATCCTATCTCGCCTACATTCATAACTGATGGGACAGCGTCCCTAGCACCTAAAGCCCCGGGTGGCTCACTGGAACACACTCCTGAGAACTGCGGAACCAAATGAAGCCCTACCTCGGGAAGCCACATCAAGTTTATAATGAGAAATAAATGTGTGTGGAGAAGACCAAGTAGCCGCACAGATGTCATCTATTGACACTTTGGAGTGAAAGGCTACAGAGGTGGCCATAGCCCTGGTAGAATGAGCTTTGATTGGGACAAGCAACTCTTTGCCTGACTGAGAGTAAATGAAAGAGATGCAATCCTTAATCCATTTGGCAATTGTTGCTTTGGCAACTGGAAGACCTAACCTATTCTCTGCAAAGGACACAAACAGTTGGTCAGATTTTCGAGTCTGAGTGGTCCTATCCAAGTAAAAACGCAGTTGCCTGTGAACATCCAACTGGTGGAAGGTATATTCTGCTCTATCAGAAAAATTTGGGAAGAAAACTGGATGCTTCAATGACTGCTGAATGCATAAAGGGGATGCTACCTTAGGCAAAAAGGATGGATTCAATCTAAGAGAAACTCTGTCTCTGTGGAAGATCAAATAAGGAGGAGAAGAACAGAGAGCTTGAAGCTCTGAAACACGCTTAGCAGAGGTTATTGCCACAAGAAAGGCAGTTTTCCAAGATAGGAATTTTAAATCACAAGTGGCTGCCGGCTCAAAGGGACGGGCAGTTAAGGAGGCCAGAACTAAATTTAAGTCCCAAGGGGGCACAGGATGAACCATAGGAGGCCTGAGGAGCCAGGCTCCTCTAAGAAAAGACTTGCACAGTCTGTTGGCCATTAAAGAAGGCTCTATAGCAACATGAAAATTAGACATAGCAGCCAGTTAAACTTTAAGCGTGGAGACTGAAGAGCCAAAATGAAACAATGAAGCTAGAAATTCTAAGACCTGCGGAACTGGGGCCATGAGGGGATCAATACTTCGCTGCTGGGCCCAGCAAACAAATCTTTTCCATTTGCTGGAATACAGCTTATAACGGTAGACGGCTTATGGGACGAAGACAAGATGTGCATCACTTCTGAAGAAAGGGAAAGATCCCTAACTAAGGATGGAAGTGGAGTAGCCAAGCGGAGCGACCAGAGGGACGGATGAGGGTGCCCCGACGGATTGGATAACAGATCTGGTACTGGGTCCAGCATCCAAGGGCCCTGTACCGAATACTTCTGAAGAAAGGGGAACCAAACCTGACGGGGCCAATGTGGGGCGACCAAAATCATGTGGCATCCGACATGAAGGGCCTTCTGAATCACCCTCGGAAGAAGAGGAATCGGGGGGGAGGCATAAAGCAGACCGGGGGGCCAATTGTGGGCTAGAGCGTCCCTGGGAGACTGTCCCTGAGAGGGTATCAGAGTGAAGAACTCTCTGCACTTCGCATTGTTGGGGCTGGCGAACAAGTCGCAACAAGGGAGGCCCCATCTGGCGAAGATCTGCGCAGCCACTCTGTTGTTGAGGGACCACTCGTGGGGCAACAGGAGAGTCCTGCTGAGCCTGTCTGCAATCACATTGGCTTTGCCCGGAATGTGCGTGGCTACTAGGAAACGTTGAGAGGCTATGGCCCAGTGCCATACTCTCATGGCCTCCCTGCAAAGGGAGTAGGACCTGGTTCCCCCCTGCTTGTTTATGTGCCAAACTACCGACATGTTGTCGGACAGAATCGCAATAGTACCTTGGGGGAGAACGTGATGAAGTGCTTGTAAAACCAGAAGCACCGCTCTCATTTCCAGGATATTGATGTGAAGGCGCGCTTCGCAATCCTGCCACGTGCCTTGGACAGACCTGTCCAGATAATGACCCCCCCCCACCCACCCTATCTGGGAGGCATCCGTGGTCACTGTGGCAACAGGGGGCTGAAGGGCGAAGGGGCGCCCCCAGTCCAGGTTGGACCGATATAGCCACCAATGGAGGTCCCGACGACAACGGTCTGTAATCAGAACCGGGTGGTTCAGGGGGTTTCTTGGTAAGACCATTGAACTGATAACAGCCATTGGAGCACCCGCATGTGCAACCTGGCTAAAGGTACTAGGGGGATAGTTGCAGCCATCGAACCTAATAACTGAAGAATCTGTCTGGCAGGAACTCGAGATTTGGGTAACAAATTTCGGACCTGCGATTGTAGAATCTGAATTCTGTCTGATGGCAAAAATGCCCGCATCCTTCTTGTGTCTAACTCTGCGCCTATAAAGGTGATACGCTGAGATGGCTGCAGCACATATTTTTTTCCAATTGAAAGTGATTCCTAGCGAGAGACCCAAGGTTACTGTGGCCATCAGCGCTCGAATCAGTAGATGCTTGGAGGTGGCAGTGAGGAGCCAGTCGTCGAGATAGAGAAACACCTGGAATCCGAGACTTCTCAAGTGAGCAGTCACCACTGCCAGACACTTGGTAAACACCCTGGGGGCTGTGGTGAGACCAAAAGGCAGTGCACAAAACTGGAAGTGACTGGTTCCTAGGCGGAAGCGTAGATAACTCCTGGACTCCTGGCGTATCAATATGTGATAGTAAGCGTCCTTGAGGTCTATGGAGCACATCCAGACATCCTTCTCCAGTAACGGGAGAATGGACTGAAGGGTGACCATCCGGAACTTGGACTTCTTCACAAACTGATTCAAAAGGCTGAGGTCCAAAATGGGCCTTACGTCCCCTGTCTTTTTTGGCACCAAAAATAATCTTGAGTAAGTTCCTGATCCGATCTGGTCGGCGGGGACGGGTTGGATGACCCCTTTGCTTAGCAGCTTTGAAACTTCTACGGCTGCCAGATCCCGTTGACTGGGTGGCACGTCCGGGATTCTCCTTGTAGGAGGAGGGGGGTTTGAAAGAGGGAATGAGGTAACCTCCGGTTACAATGCGAAGCACCCACTGATCCTTGGTTATCGATTCCCAAGCCTGTGGGTGTTTCGCAAAACGACCCCCGACCGGATCCGGAGAAGCACAGCCGGGCCACATCCTAGGGACGTTGAGGGTAGGAGGAAACACGAAAGGAGTCACGGTCTCCAGAGTTACGGGGGCCTCTGCCACCTCTAGGGTGGCGTTTTCCTGAATCCACCCCCCCGCCTCTGGAGGGGGGATCACTCGGTGGAGTAGGGAAAACCTTTTGGGCTTTTTTGAACCACATTTTCCCTCCTCACTGGCCCTTGGGATAAGGTCTAGTGGGAGCGGAAAAACGGGCCCCAACGGCAGTCAAGGTCTTTCCGTCCTGCTCGCACCGAGTAAGCGTGTCCTTCACCTTGGGTCCAAACAAGGAAGACCCATCAAAGGGGGCGTCGGCGAAGGAAGACTTAAAGGCCTCTGCGAATGGACACAAGCGTAGCCAGGCTTGTCTCCTAAGAGCCACTCCTATGCCCGCTGCTCTACTCGCCCCCTCGGCTGCATAGGAAATGAGCCTCATGGACGAGTTAACAATGGAATTTAGGGTAGTCATCTGGGCGCCTACAGTCTGTGCTAACGCCTCAGGAAGGTTACCCGCAAGGGACTCTCCTAACTCCTTGAGGAGGTCCCTTTGGAGCCTTGTAAAGTGACAAAGATAGTTCAGCGACCGCATGGTAAAGGTCGCTGAAGAAAGGGTACACTTCCCGTACCTATCCATGCTCCTAGAATCCTTATTAGGAGGATGGATAGACGTCGAAGCCTCTGCCACGTCCTGCTGAGTGGCAGATGCCACCACCATAGCATCAACTGCAACGCCTTTGGTAAGGAATTCCTTCTGGGGGGGAGCTGAAAGGAACTTATTGGGCCTGGCAGGTACCGGTTCCGCCATGTCAGGATGTTCCCACACCCTCCGAGAGATAAGGTCCAATAGCTCATCGAAGGGTGGAGACACCCAGGAGGAGGAGGGCTGGGCCCCGAAGGCCTTGAGGAAAACTGACTCCTCAGCGGTAGGGGCTTTGGATTGCCAATCGCCTCTCTGTCTCAAAATCTCAAGGATATCAGAGAAAGAGAAGTCATCCGAGGACGATTTAGGGGACCCCTCCGCATCATCGAGGTCAGTGTCTGAAGTGACGGATTAATCTTGGGAATCAATGTGCTTCCTCTTACACAGTTTCTTCCTTGGGGGTTCATCCGAGGCAGACTCAGAAGGACCCCCCGGAAGAAGGGAACCCCCCAAGGGGGTATCCTCAGGCCCTCGGGCCCCACTGTCGTGGGAAAGAATGTCTCCAGAGGCACCAGTACTCAGAACTTGGGATGGAGAGGTAGAAGCCTGCTGAACCGGCAAAGCCATGGCTAGCGCACTCCTCATGGCCTCAAAAGCAGGCCCTCTAGACTCCGAGGAGAGCACTTGCTGTGGGACCACGGAGGTACCGGGAATGCCCGCAGCAGATGTTCCGAGGGGAAGACTGGGCATCGAAGAGGCGAGCTCTACAGTGTTGCCCTTGGCCCCTGCCGAGGAAGACCCGGTACCAAACCCTGACACCGAGGACAGGGTAGGAATGAAAGTCGGAGCAGAAAAACTCCGAGGGGGGGGTCTCTGCTCTGACTGGACGATTCCGCTCCGTTCTACCTGCACCAACTCCAACAGCTCCAAGGAGGTCGGAGGAGGATTCGAGTGTATGGGAGGTGGAATCGGCTCCGAAGCCGCATGGGCTGGAGCCGAGATCATTTTGGTAAATACTGGGGACTGGAACAGCCTCTGGATAACCCTATCCAAATCCGAATCAGATAACCTAGAGGATTTGGAGGAAACAGATTGGGGCCGAGAAGACTTATGCCTCGGCTCCGATAAGGCAGGGGACCGGCTCCGAAAGGGTTCCAGCACTATCGGAGCCGAGACCGGAACTGGCTGCAATAGTGTCGGCGCCAAAGGAGGCTCCGGAGCCGAGGGGGAAGAGTCTGAGCTGCACACCTCCAACGGCTCTCTGAGATCAATGGAGCCGAGGTAGGTGATTGGCCTCTCGATGCACTCCCCTGCAGCTCCGAAACCAGTGGAGCCGGGGAGAGAAGCACCGAGGCAGACCCTTCAGCTATCGGCTTCGAAGCCATTGGAGCCGAGGAAGAAGTCATCGATGCTGGTTTTTTAGTTGTTGGTTCCGACGGACTGGTCGGAGCCGATGATCTAGGCTTCTTGGGCGTCGGGCCCGACGGACTGGTCGGAGCCGACGATCTCTTCTTTTTGGAAGCAGGAAAAGGAGTAACGAAAATGCAAACAGTGAAATAAAAACTTGAAAAACCAAAAAATCACTGTGAGTCACCAATAAGAGAGTCGATGTTGTTTAATGTAGAATCCACAGCACAGCGTAACAACAGCAACAGCAAAATACAGCAGGATTTGCAACTACAAGCGTTATACGAAAACGCTATTTGCAACTACAAGCGTTTAAACTGCTGTGTTTTGCTGTATCCTGCTGTATTTTGGTGTTGCTGTTGTTACGCTGTGCTGTGGATTCTACATTAAACAACATCGACTCTCTTATTGGTGATTTTAAGCAGGAAAAGAAGCCAAGGCTTCTTCAAAAGAAGGCTTAATCAGACCTCTAAGAATCAATTTATTTTTTCTCTCCTGGAGAACCCTGGAGGAGAACGCGTGGCATACACTACAAGTGTCCTGTAAATGCTTTGGGCCTAAGCAATACACGCAGATAGCATGGCTGTCTGTAATAGACATCTTGTAATTACACTTTGCACACTTCTTGAAACCCGACTTTTGCTCCTTAGACATATTGACTAGAAAAAGCACAGGCATCTACAAAATCGAAAAAAATGTAGCTACAGAAGTAATGGGCTAAAGCCCTCTAACTTAAACGGGCTTAGCCCGACACAATAAATGAATAATACAGAAAAGGGACTACGCGGGCTAAAGCCCTCTAACTTAAACGGGCTTAGCCCAAAACTAATAGAGTCACACCACAAACAGGAAAAAAAGGAGACAAGTATACAACAAGGGCAAAAGCCCTCTAACTTAAGCGGGCCTTGCCCAGTTCACAAATAGCGCGAAAGGGGTAAAATTAAATTTTCACCAAACACGACACAAACTCACACAAAGCTGTTAAAACAGCTGTTTTATCAAATTCTGACAGAAGCCCTATGGAAAAAAGACCAAAAGGTCAAGAAAAACACTTAGCTCCAGCCAAGTCGAGACCACGTCCGTCTTGAAAAGCGGCAAACGAGATCTGGGAAGTAGGTGTGGTGCATTATGGGATAAGGGGTAGCCCAGCCAATAAGAGACTTTGTTCTAGGTATAGTGGCCGAGTTGGAGCCGACGGATCGGCTCCGAACCCATCAGTTATGAATGTAGGCGAGATAGGATCCCATTACATTTAGCACTTTTTGCTCAGAATTGGCAGTTAATAACCCAGGACAAGTGGGTGCTACACACAGTATCACAGGGATACAGATTCCACTTCCATACTCTGCCAATGGCAAGTGGTTGGCCAGATCTGCCAAAAAATCAATGGGCAGAGGCACAGAAACAGGTTAGGTCCCTCATGGATATGGGGGCCATTCAGCCAGTACCAGAACAGGAAAAAGGACAAGGTTTTTATTTAAGACTGTTCTTGGTACCCAGAAAGGACAAGGCCTGGTGGCCAATACTGGATTTATCGATTTTGAACACATACCTGGACATTCCAAAATTCAAAATGCAGACTTTGCAGCAGCGTCTGCCCATGCTGGGCAAGAATGCTTGGCTGGTGACAGACCTAAAAGAGGCATACCTGCATGTCCCAGTAAGCAATCGTGCAGAAGATACCTCAGATTCAAGGCTGGCTTAATGCATTACCAATTCTCTGCACTGCCCTTTGGCTTATCTGCTGCTCCCAGGGTCTTTACAAAATGCCTGGCACCAATAATTGCATATTGCAGACAAAGAAGTGTCCAAATATATCCTTACTTGGACGACTGTCTCATTCAAGCAGAGAACAAGGACATTCTTTTTCAACATCTGGAGTTTGTGAAAAGGCTTCTAACATGCCTAGGGTACACAAACGAAAAGAAATCACAACTGGTACCCTCTCAAAAGATAACATTCCTGGGTGCAAGCTTGAATACAACTGCCCAGATGGCGTACCTCACGCCAGACAAGCAAAGACAACTGACTACTTACTTCAAACTGCTGGCAACAAAAACCCAGTTATCTGCAAGACAAATTCTGCAGACTCTGGGCTTCATGGCGTCCTGCATCCTACTAATTCCATATGCAAGACTGCATATGAGGAAAAGTACAGTTTTGTACCTACCATAAGTGTAGATGTCCGATAGGTATGCATCTGCAGTCATAACATATGGGTTGTCCTGCCTCAGGCAGCCCTTCGGTCGGCCGGATTCCAAAGTCTGGGTCTGGCCTCGGCTGATGTCGCACTTTCCCCGACGTCAGAGCTTCTAGGGTATAAAGGCATCAGCCGACGCCATTTTCCTCAGTGTTTCTTGCCCCAGATGCCAGGTGCCCACTAGGAAGGCTAAATTTGGATAAATACTGAAAAGTTCCAAACAGTAGCAAATTATATACATATATATATACAAACAAACAAATACACCATAATAGATTCCCCCAGCTAGCTGAAAGAGGGGTAAGCACCCTAGGAATACCACAGAGGAGAAGGAGGGTGGGTAATCCTGACTGCAGATGCATACCTATCGGACATCTACATTTATGGTAGGTACAAAACTGTACTATGTCCTTCAAGGATGCATCTGCAGTCATAACATATGGGTAGAATACCATAGCCAAACTGGGGGAGGAGGTACTAAGAGAAGGATGGTGTAGTTAAGATCCCCTGCAGAACTGCAGTTGCAAACCCTGCTCGAGATCTGGAGTATAAAGGTAGATTGTAATGCTTGGCAAATGTATGCATGGAGCTCCAAGTAGCAGCTTCTAAAATGTCCTTGGTAGCCACCCCTCGTAGGAAAGCTGTAGTGGTGGCTGTGGCCCTTGTGGAATGAGGCCTGATATTTTCAGGAGCTGTCTTTCCATGAAAGGAGTAGCAAAAACGAATGCAATTTCCTATCCATTTTGAAATTGTCTGTTTGGAAATTGCTCTTCCTTGCACCCCAGTTGCATATGCTACAAAAAGTTGGTCAGTTTTTCTGTTGGTTTTAGTTCTGTCCAGATAGTAGCATAGTTGTCTGTGTATATCCAAGGTGTGCAAAAGTTTTTCTCCTTTGTTCTGTGGGTTAGGGAAGAAAGTAGGCAAATGAATAGCTTGGTTCAAGGATACCCTGGATACCACCTTTGGCATGAAAGTAGGATTGGTTCTCAGTGACACTCTATCCTGGTGGAAAATAAGAAAAGGCTGCACTGCCATTAATGCCTGTAACTCAGATACTCTTCTTGCTGAAGTGATTGCCAGAAGAAAAGCAGTTTTACAAGATAAAAACTGTAGGTCTGCTGATTCAAAAGGAGGGAGTGTCAATTTTTCCAGCACAAAATTGAGATCCCATGCAAGTAGAGGGGGTGTCCTTGGAGGTTTAACATTTTTGATCCCTCTCAAAAATTGTCTAAGCAGAGGGTGAGAGAAGATAGGTGGATCCATATTGTATTCTGCTGAAATTGCTGAAGCATGAATCTTAATGGAAGAATAAGACAGGCCATTGTGGAACAATTCTGCTAAGTACTCTAGGATGTGTGCTAGGTTTGCCACTGTGACATCTGTGCCCTTTGATGTGCTCCAAATGAGAAATTTCTTCCATTTAGCTGAGTATGTCTTCCTTGTGGAAGGTCTGCGAGCCTCCAGGATAATGTCCTTCACCCTCTGAGATAAAACAGTTTGGTTTGGTTTTAAGGAATTTTCCAGGCAGTTAGTTGCAATGTTTTCAAGTTTGGATGCAGGGTCTTGAAATTGTTGTGCGTTAGAAGAAGAGGCCATAAGGGAAGAGGCCATGAGTTCGCCTGAGACATGCTTCTCAGTAGCGGATACCAGTGTTGTCTTGGCCAGTCCGGAGCTATTAGTATCACCTTTGGCTGTTCCTCCCTGATCTTCAGTAGAACCTTGTACATCAATGGGAGAGGTGGAAAGGCATATACTGTTAGGGCATTCCAGCTGAGAGAGAGAGAGTCCGCCCTCCAGGCTTGTGGGTGGTATGTCCTTGAGCAGAATTTCTTCAGTTGGTGGTTGAGTGGGGAGGCGAACAGATCTATCTCTGGCATTCCCCATTTCTTTGTTATGAGTTTGAAGATGTCTGGATGCAGCATCCATTCGTGTGCATCCGTGGTAGTTCTGCTTAAGCTGTCTGCTAGTGAATTTTCTTTTCCTGGTACGAATTTGGCCTGCAGCTGGATAGTGAGATTCAGGCATAAGTTCCACAGATTCATTGCCATCCGGCATAGAGGGTAGGAATGTGTGTCTCCTTGTTTGTTTATGGTACCACATGACCGTGGTGTTGTCTGTCCTGATTATCAGATGTCCTTGCTGGAGGAATGGTTTGAATGCCTTGATTGCATGCCTCACTGCCAGCATTTCCTTTTGGTTTATGTGCATGCTTAGCTGCCCTTGAGGCCATAGGCCTTGGATACATTTGTCCTCCATGTGTGCTCCCCATCCTCGGTCTGAGGCGTCCGTGGTGATGGTCTGCCTTGTTCTTGGTTTGTTGAAAGGCAACCCTCTGTTGGACTGGCAGGCCTGAGCCCACCACAGGAATTCCTTTTGAAGGCATGGAATGATTGGTATCATGGTTTCTAGACTGTGACTGTGTTGAGACCATACATTCCTTAGGTACCATTGCAATTTTCTCATATGCAGCCTGGCATGTGGAATCAAGATTATGCAGGATGCCATGTAACCCAGGGCCTGCAGGGCTTTCCTTGCAGTAAGCTGAGTTTGTCTTGTCAAAATCATGAAATAATCTGGAAGTTGTTTTTGTTTTTCTTCTGTGAGAAAAGCCATCTGAGTGATTGTGTCCAGATCCGCACCCAAAAAGGTTATCCTTTGTGATGGCACTAGTCTTGACTTTTGGATGTTGACTGTGTATCCCAAGGCCTGTAGCAGGTGTATGACATAGGCCAAGTCCTTTAACAATTTTTTCTTGTTGTCCGCTTGTATTAGGCAGTCGTCCAGGTATGGATAAATTTGAATTCCCTGAAGTCTGCAATGTGCAATTACTGATGCCAGGCATTTCGTGAATACTTTCTCGCAGTAGATAAGCCAAAGGGCAATGCTGAGAATTGATAATGCTCTGATCCTGCAAGAAATCTGAGGTGTCTTCTGCAATCTGGTCGGATAGGGACGTGCAGGTATGCCTCCTTGAGATCTAGAGTCACCAGCCAAGACTCCTTGCCCAGCATGGGAAGAAGTTGCTGTAGGGTCAGCATTTTGAATTTTGGCACAATGAGATAAGTGTTGAGCGCGGACAGGTCGAGAATAGGCCTCCATTGGTTTTCTTTTCTTGGTACCAGGAATAATCTGGATTAAAATCCTTGGCCTTGTTCTATAGATGGTACCCTTTCTATAGCTTTCATCTGAAGTAAATTGCTGATTTGTCTTAAAGCCTCTGACTTCTGGTTTGGTGGAAGGTTTGGCATTCCGCCCCTTTTTGGCAAAGTGTGGTAGTAAAACCTGTATCCTTTGTCTATTGTTTGCAATGTCCATGTATCCTTTGTAATGCAATGCCAGTTTTGTGAGAATAAAGCCAGCTTTCCGCCCAAGGGAGCTTCCAGTTGTTCCCTGGTAGGCGGAATCAGAGTCAAGTCATTGGGTCTGTCCTGTGGTAGTGGTTGTAGTTGTAGCTGTGGCACTACTCCTCTGGTTGGCAGGCTACCACTGACGGCCCCTGTAGGCACCCTTTGATTGACCTCTGCCTCTAGGGCGTCTGTTCCTGCCCCTCTGTGCTCTGGAGGTGTCTGGAAAGGACCAATTCTTTGTAGGCCAGTTTCTGCTGAACCTCGGAGGTTGGACCTGCAGGAATTCCTTTACTGTTTGCACAGATTTTGCTTTTCTTCCACCTTCTTTAGAATCTCCTGTGCAGGGGAGCCAAATAAATTTTGTTTCTCCATTGGAGCATCGAGGAGTTTAGCCTTGACATGGTCTGGCAAAAATTGCTCCTTCAGCCAGGCATGCCTACGAATTACTGCCCCAGTCATAGCTGATCTAAATGAAGCCTCCAGTGCATCATAGCCACATTTTAAGAAATGATTACTGACCTGCTGAGAGTTGTGTACCAAATCCTGAAGGGATTTACGGTCTAAAGGTTCAGGAGAAGAAAGCTTCTTATTCAGCTGATCTAACAAAAATTCTTGGTACTGTATCATATGGAATTGACAGTTTAATGCCCTGGCAGAAAGAGTGGCAGATGTATAAACCTTTTTTCCCCATCTCTCTAATGCTCTAGACTCTCTTTCAGAGGGTAGGGGATTTTTGGCAGTAGCAGCTGCAACCTTTAGGGCCCTGAGAAATAGTTTCTGGGTCTGCAGCATGGGCTTTATACAGGTGGAAGTGAGAATCCGGGACCCTGTAATATCTGTCAGGTTTGGCAGGGGCCGGGGGAAGAGAATCAGGTGCAGTACTGACATCATTGTACACATCATCAATTACAGTTAGAACAGGTGGTATGGCTAAGGGCCTATGCTGGGGCAAATGCAAAAAGGTCCTTAATCTTTTTCTAGAATCAGAGAAATCCTGACCCTGCCATTGAAAGTGCTCCCTCATGGAGTGTAAAGTCTCCCCAAAGGAAAATTCTTCAGGTGGGGAGGCCGAAGGAATAGGATCTTCTGCATCTGAATCCTCATAAGGCGAGTAGGCCCCTTCCTGATGGTCTGACAAATCAGATCCATCCGTGGAGTAATCTGAGGAGAGAGGTTCAGAGGGATCAGTCCTGGGCCTTTTGTCTGGAGGAGGTTGGGAGGCCCTTTCTGGGTGAGGTTGGGTACCCCTAATTAAGGATATAAGGTCCTCAGCAAGACTGAGAATCTGAGAACTAGAGGAAGGCCTCTGGGAAGTAGATTTGGCAGGCAAAGTTTTTGAAAGCTTGGCAGCTTTAGCCCTGGAGAAGGCCTGAATAGACATAGAAGCTGGGGGCCTAGCTGCCCCACGTGCAGGGGTAGAAATGTCCAAAGGTATGGTGTCGGACAATTCTTGAACACTAGCTTCGGTAGGGAGTTCTGAAGCCGACTCAGCCGGGGCCTCTCTGGCCTCGGTGGTCGGAGGTATGGTTTCGGTAGTAGTAATAACCGCGGACTCGGTTTCAGCCGAAACCGAGACACTCGCGGTAGACCTAGTCGTGGTTTCAGCCAAAACCGCGGGCCGCGAGTGTTGGTCCTTTTCCTTGCGTTTTTTGACCATATGCGAAGTCGGAGTCTCCGACGGCATTTTATAAGCAAAAGCGGTTCCAAAAAATTCCTCTGCAAACTCCGACCGACGTCTAAGAGTCCGTCGGTTGAAGGAGGCACAGGCTAAACAAGCTGATACGTCGTGGTCTGGGCCTAAGCAAGGAAGGCAGTAAGAATGGAAATCCTCATGAGGTATTTGTTTTCCACAAGTTAAACAATTATTTACTTTGTCTGACATCGGCTGAGGCAAGAAAGAGTCCCCAACGGGGTACTTAGCTTTTTTCGAAGTCTTCGGTAGCTGAAATCTCTGGATCTGACCGACCGGCACTTGCGAACAGCTTCTGCTTCGGGCACCGTGCAGCAAGAAAGACTGAGGAAAATGGCGTTGGCTGATGCCTTTATACCCCAGAAGCTCTGATGGGGAAAGTGCGACATCAGCCGAGGCCAGACCCAGACTTTGGAATCCGGCCGACCGAAGGGCTGCCTGAGGCAGGACAACCCATATGTTATGACTGCAGATGCATCCTTGAAGGACATCTTCAATGGTACCTAAAAAGTTTATGGAGTCAACATTGTCACAGTCTAGAAACAATGATTCCTTTCATTCCCTGCCTACAACAGGAGTTTCTATGGTGGGCAAAGGCATGTTACTAAAATATGGGACGGACCTTCTCTCTACCCCCTGCCAATCAAACCTTAACAGACACATCTGATTATGCCTGGGAGGCCCACATGGCAGGAAGATGCATTCAGGGCATATGGACCCCAAAACAAATACATTTACATATCAACCAGAAAGAGATGCTAGCTGTTCAAAATGCCCTGACAGCCATCAAGGACTTAATTCATCCAGGACAACTACTGATAAAGACGGATAACAACCATGGTCATGTATATAAACAAGCAGGGGGGACGCCCACTCATACCCCCTTTGCAGATTAGCCATGACACTGTGGGACACAGCTTTGACTTACCAAATACATCTTCAAGCTCAATTCCTGCCAGGAAAGCAAAATACTCTGGCAGACGATTTAAGCAGAAACCTTATGGATACTCACGAGTGGAAGCTAGATCCACAAGTCTTCAGCATGACAATAAGGAAATGGGGGAGCCCAGACATAGATCTGTTTGCCTCTCCTCAAAATTATCAATTGAAAAGATTCTGCACAAGGACTTATCACAGACAAGCATGGAAAGTGGATGCCCTATCCTTCAGTTGAAAAACCTATTAGTTTACGCCTTTCCTCTTCTTCCCAAGGTCCTCCTAAAAGTCAGACAAGAGAAACCAAAGATGATACTAATTGCGCCGGACTGGCCCCGCCAATACTGGTACCCAATCCTAAGGAGCTTGTCTCAATACCCAGCTTGGACCTTACCTCAAAGACCTCAACTACTGTCCCAGCAAAACAATCAGATCCTGCACAATCAACTCCAGACACTGAACCTGGCAGCATGGCTGATCATATAGTTATAGAAGCAGCACCTCTTTGTAAGGCTGTGATGGATGTCATTTTGGAAGCCAGAAGGCATAGTACTAGAAAATCTTATGCTGATAAATGGAAGAGATTCTGTGCTTGGAATCAAGCACAAGGAACTGATACAGCAGAACCAAATATTCCTCAGATATTACAATATTTAACTGAGATGTTTGACAAGGGCCTATCTTTTTCATCAATTAAAATTCATGCCTCTGCCATTTTGGCTCATTACAATAGAGAGCCACCAATCCTTTCTCATCCTTTACTGAAGCAGTATCTGAGATGACCCCAAAATTTAAGGCCTCCTAGATGATCACCAATACCTGCATGGGACCTCAACTATGTGTTGGAAAAGCTCACCCTGCCTCCATTTGAACCAGCTGCTACCGCTGATATAAAGTTCTTATCATGGAAAACAGCTCTGCTACTAGCAATTACTTCAGCAAGAAGAGTTTCAGAGCTACAGGCCCTCTTGGCTGTAGAGCCTTTTATCATATTTTACCCAGACATGGTGTTTCTATGGACAAATCCTACATTTATGCCTAGGGTGGTTTCCAGTGTGGCTCATAACCAGACTATTCATCTGCCAACCTTTTATCCAAATCTGCAGAACAAGGGGGAAATAATTCTGCATTCCTTGGACTGCACAGACAGCTGAGATTTTACTTGAGCAGGACTAAAGCTCAAAGAAATACTAAGCAATTACTAGTGGCATATGCTGCAGGATCAGAAGGAAAGGCTATTTCAAAGCAGACCATATCAAAGTGGATAAGCCATTGCATACGTTTCTGCTACTTACACCATGGTAAGTCTGTGCCCAAGGGCATTAGGTCTCATTCCACTAGAGCTGCAGCTACTACAGCAGCCTTTCTCAGAGGAGTACCAACCAAAGACATTCTAGAGGCTGCTACTTGGAGCTCAGTTCACACCTTTACAAAGCATTATCATTTGCCTCTCTACTCTTAAGTCCAGAGCAGGCTTTGCCACTGCAGATGTTCTTTGTGTTTCACTGTTGCAGTCATTACACTTGGGTTATCCTGCTGGCAGGCTACCCTCAGTCGGCTTGAGTTCCAAAGTCTAGGTCCGGCGTTGGTTGCTGTCGCCTCTTCCCTGACGTCAGTGCGCCAGGGGTATAAAAGATGCAGCCGACACCATTTTCTTCAGTCTTTCTTGCCGTGCGGTGCCCGAAGCAGAAGCAGTTCGCAAGTGCCAGTCGGATGACTCCTGAGATTTTCGTGTTCGAATTTCAGATCTAAAGTCTTCATTAAAAGCTAAGTACCCCGTTGGGGAAACCTTTTTTCTTGCTCCAGACCTATGTCAGAAAATGTTAATTGTATTTCTTGTGGGAAGCATATACCTCATAAGGACTTTCATTCTTACTGTATTCCTTGCCTAGGCCCTGACCACAACTTTTCTAGTTGTCAGTTTTGTGCTAGATTTAACCAACGCACTATTAAGCGTCGGTACGATTTTGCAATTCACTATTTTGGCATAAGATTTACTTAAACGATGCCGTCGGATTGCCATCCGACTACCGGAATTCACAAGAAACGCAAAGAAAAAGAAAAGGACAGGCATGCGAGGTTCAAAACCGATGAGGCTTCCTCTAAGCCAGTCGCCGGTTCTCAGTGAGGTGCCTTCGCAGCCCCTGACACCCGCTACTTTGGACCTGCAGGCCGCTACAGACTCCCACGTGGAGTCGACTAGGCCACTGGAAGCTCAAGGTATTGGACCTTCGGAGACTATTCCCTCAGATCGGTCCGGAGCCGCTGAGCAGGCATCGGCTTCTGAGGGTGTTTTCAGACCTACTCAATTATACATTAAAATCCAGCTTCTAAGACTAAAGCACCTTTAAAGACAAAGAAACAAGTACAACAGCCTCATGGCCAGGCCTCCATGCCCAGAAAACAGATGCTCAAAATGGCCGAAGCCTTACTTTGATCAGGGGTTCCCATCCCCCTCCTGATAAAAGGCCTAAGCAAGAGACAAAATATGAATCTTCAGATCGGGTTTCCATTTCATCTGATTCCTCTTCTGATCAGGAAAATTCTCTTCATCCCTATGAGGATTCTGATGCTGAAGAATCTATCCCTTCAGCCTCTCCTCCTGAGGATTACTCTTTTGGGGAAACCTTGCATACCATGAGGGAACATTTCCACTGGGAGAGCCAAGATAATTTAGAATCTAAGAAAAGGCTCAGAGACTTCCTTTTACTCCCACAACACAGGCCTCTAGCTATTCCACCTGTGTTAGACATTGTAGATGTAAAAATAAACCAACTCAGCTCCCCAGAAACTGCGAATCTTTAATGGATCAATAATCAGCAAAAGTACACGTAAAAAAACTTTACATTAAGGCAAATGACTTTGCGCTTTCACCCATTTATAATCGGGCATCATCAGAGTAAAGAAGCTCTTCTTTTTTGTTGTAATTAAAGCTTCAGCTTACAATCACACCCCTCCGGGTAGCCTACCACAACCCAAATAACAATTAGTGACTTAAAGCCACAGTAAAAACCATCCTTACTTTTAAAAACTAATTATATATGTATATATAAAAAAACTAAGTAAATACACTTTGTTAAAACATACATATTTAGTAGAACATTATATATATATATATATATATATATATATATATATATATATATATACACACACACAGTAAATGTGTGTACATAGTGTGTTACATCATTAGCACACTTTAAATAAATGTAGATTTATGTTTTAAAATACTAGACACCGAAATATGATCATTAATGCCTGGAGGTCTGGATGCAATCTAGCCTTAATTGCCAGATGCACTCTCTCATCTCCAGTAAAATTTTAGCATCACCTCCTTTGTCATTGAAAGGAATTCTGTCTATTACAAAAAACTAAAATCTCCTGAAGTTAAGAGAAGTTGTGTGAGGCACAACTTAGAAGAATGGTAAGGGGATCTAAGAGGGAATTGGATAATTTAACATCTGGTGAGAGGTTTTGTCTTCACGAATTAACTTCCACTAACCTTTACAGGGTTCTCAGAGGCAATCTCTGTCTAACATACAGAGCCACGTCCAACCCAGAATTGTTGAACATGCTCCATCTTAGCAAAACCAAATCTACTCGAGTTACACGCTCTAGGGATATAAACCTCAACACAACAATGAATAGAACTTGCTGGAGGGATAGATTCCCTTCACAGAGACTTCCCTTACTATGGAACAGGGTCCTGATCTACATAAGACAGGCCCTCACTATCACTCTTCAAGAGGAACCTTGATGGGTGGATGGGTAACCGAAAGTTCACACCGGGGATCACACCAACAGCGCTACTAGATAGGGGCCAAGGGTACTAGCTGCTAGTACAAGGGTCTAGGGAACTACTAAAGGGGCGGTGAATACAGCACAACGCGGCTGAGCTAATATATGCCTTCGGGCAGATAGCCCAGTACCAACCTATGAACCTAACCTATGAAACCTGATAAAGGAGGTGGTGTGGTGATCATGTCTAACATTGATTATTCCAACAAAATGCGTAATCTTTTGAGTGACACCAATACATATACCAGAGTATCTAGGAATGAAATGTGTAATATACTAAAATTGATTGGTGTCTTTGAGTGGCTAACGGAGGGGATCATTGATGGTAGTGAATACCACTATTTGGTGGTTGAATTCCCAGTGACCCCCCTCCATTTTTGGAATTCCAAAAATTCATAAAAAACAGAATGACCCACCTTTTCATCCAGTAGTGTCACCAAAAGGCTCTAAAACAGAAGCAATGGCTTCCTATACAGATTTTTATTGTAAAGACATTGTAAAAAGTTTGCTTCACATCCTGAGGGACTCATGGTATTGCCTTGAAATTATAAGGCAGAAACAAACAGTTGAGCCTTTTTTAATGGTGACTATTGATGTCATAAATCTTTTTTCAGTTATCCCACAGGTACAAGGTTTGGAAATGTTCAGGTGTTTGGACAAACACAGTGGTTTCCATGCAGTCAAACGAAGTTTGATAGTAGATCTTATAGAACTGATTCTGTTAAACAATTTTATTGGATTTGAATGTGAATTATTCAGACAAGTTACAGGAGTTCCCATGGGTGCCAGGTGTGCGCCAATTTATGCCAATCTGGTATTGGCAGAATGGGAGATGGAAAAGGTGTTCCCTTCAGAATATATGAATCAGGTATCGCTTTATTTGCATTACCTTGATGACATTTTAATTTTTTGGACAGGGAGTAGGGAAGAGATCCACACCTTTGTTGATTTCCTTAATAACACTACTCCATTCTTAAAATGTACTTACACTATACATGGGGAAACCTGTAACTATTTGGATATATTGCTAAATAAAAAAATTTACATGAATACAGCAAGAAAACATACTCTAATAATTTTTTGCAATTTCAAAGTTGTCACCCGTTTTATATTAAGAAGAACTTGGTTAAAGGCCAAATGGTCAGACTATCCAGGTTGATTAGTGAGGATATAAGGTTTAATATTGAGTTGATTAGTTTGATTGGTATGTTTACAGAAAGGGGTTACCCACAAGAAGTTTTGTCTAGAATTAGAAAGGAAACTGAAGTGAAAAGAGTTACATCTTTTAAACCTATTTTGCATGGAGGCCTAATAAAGGAATCTTGGAAGGAGAGTTACTTGGTTTGAGCCCTATACAAAGCATAAAAAAACAGGCTATGATTTTACCGTATAATGAGCAGGCAGGACAAATTATTAGAATTATCAAGGATACATGGCAAAGTTCTTTTGATAGTGACACCATAAAAATCATAGGGAATACCCCAACTTTTACATATAGTAGGGGCAGGAACCTTAAAGAATTGATGGAAACAGAACCCAATATAGAGACATATAAGAGCTCAAAAGTGAGTAAATGTGGATTATGTAGCACATGTAAATTTATTAACGATGGTCCATATGTGGCGGTTCAAGGCTTCTACAAAACTATTAGGTGTCCTGGATTCTGTAATTGTAACACCAAGGTGGTTGTGTACATTGCCACATGCTTGAGCTGTCCAACTTTCTATGTTGGTAAAACAAGAAGAAAGTTAAGGCTCAGTATCCTGGAACACCTTAGATATATCAGAAACAAAAGAACTAACAATGCCTTGTATATGCACAGTGTGAGTTGCCCTAACTTTAGGAGATTTTTGTTTTTTGTAATAGGCAGAATTCCTTTCAATGACAAAGGAGGTGATGCTAAAATTTTACTGGAGATGAGAGAGTGCATCTGGCAGTTAAGGCTAGATGCATCCAGACCTCCAGGCATTAATCATATTTCGGTGTCTAGTATTTTAAAACATAAATCTACATTTATTTAAAGTGTGCTAATGATGTAACAAACTATGTACACACTTACTGTATATGTGTGTGTGTGTGTGTATATATATATATATATATATATATATATATATATATATATATATATATTATCGTTTACTAAATATGTTTTAACAAAGTGTATTTATTTAGTTTTTATATATATATATATATATATATATATATATATAAAATTAGTTTTTAAAAGTAAGGATGGTTTATACTGTGGCTTTAAGTCACTAATTGTTATTTGGGTTGTGGTAGGCTACCTGGAGGGGTGTGATTGTAAGCTGAAGCTTTAATTACAACAAAGAAGAAGGGCTTCTTTACTCTGATGCCCGATTATAAATGGGTGAAAGGGCAAAGTCATTTGCGTTAATGTAAAGTTTTTTTACGTGTATTTTCGCTGTTTATTGATCCATTAAAGGTTCTCAGTGTCTGGGGAGCTGAGTCGGTTTATTTTTACAAGTTTGTGCTACCTTGTGTTGGTTGATTGTAGATGATGTATTTTCAGAGTCCAGTCTGACCCCTGACTCCTTAGCTCCAGCTCCTGTTAAGCCGGACAGGTACTACAGGGTTCCTGACTCTCATAAATTCCTTTTCAAAAACCCGGCTGCTGACCTAGAAACTATCTCTCAGGGTTCCAAAGGGGTCAAGGCATCCACTGCAAAATACCCTACCCCCTCTGACAGGGATTCTAGGGCATTGGACAGATGGGGAAGAAGATTTACACTTATGCTACCTTGGCTATAAGGGCTTTAAATTGTCAGTTTCATAAGCTCAAATATCAGCAATATATTATGTTACTGCTTAAACAGAAAATGTTGATAAATTCTGAATGTGCAGAAAACAAAGAAATGCAGGATTTATTGCATGCAGCTGAGCAAGTTGGAAAGCATACTTTGCAATGTGGTTTTGATTCTTTGGAGGCCTCCTGCAGGGCCGCTGTTACGACTTCTGTCATCAGGAGACATGCTTAGTTAAAGTAACAAAATCTGACTGACCATGTCAAAGCAAAATTATTAGATGCTCCATTACAGCATGATGCCTTGTTTGGTGTTAAAGCAGAAGAGGTGTTAAAAAAAATGGAGGACAAAGCTAAATCTATGCAAACGGTTAAGGATTTTTTACAGGTGCAACTTCCAAGATTTAGCAGACACTAGCCTACAAAGAATTGGTCCTTTCCAGTGTCAGACAGACCACAAAGGGGCAGATACAGACACCCAAGAGGCAGATCCCAGCCCCAAGGTTCGTACAGGTCTAAACAGTGGGGTGCTTCTACCTCCAAAAGTGGAGAAGACAAATCACAGCCATACAGGAAACAGTCCCAATGACTTCCCCCTGCCTGCACCAAGCACTTATCTTCTGGCAGCACCTTTAGGGGGAAAACTAGCGCTTTTTTTCAAAATTGGCACATAATAACCCAGGACAAATGGGTTCTAGACATAGTGTCACAAGGCTACAAGTTTCACTTCCATACACTGCCATGGACAAATGGTTGGCCAGACCTGCCAAAACATCAATGGGCAGAGGCACAAAAACAAGTCTTATCCCTCATGGACATGAGGACCATTCAACAAGTACCAGAGCTAGAGCAGGGACAAGGATTTTATTCAAGACTGTTCTTGGTACCAAGAAAGTACAAGACCTGGAGACCAATACTGGACCTATCTATTCTAAACACATATCTGGATATACCAAAATTCAAAATGACTCTACAGCAGCTTCTGCCCATGCTGGGCAAGAAGGCTTGGCTTGTGACTTTAGACCTAAAAGAGGCATACGTGCATGTCCCAATCAGACAAACATGCAGAAGATACCTCAGATTCAAAGCTAGCTCAATGCACTACCAAATGTCCTTCAAGAATGCAAATGCAGTCCTTACATATGGGTTGTCCTGCCTCAGGCAGCCCTTCGGTCGGCCGGATTCCAAAGTCTGGGTCCAGCGTCGACTGATGTCGCCTCCTCCCCGACGTCAGAGCGGCTGGGGTATAAAAGCATCAGCCGACGCCATCTTCCCCAGTCTTTCTTGCCGCGCGGTGCCCGAAGCAGAAGCAGTTCGCAAGTGCCGGTCGGCCAGCTCCTGTGTTTTCAGTAACCGAAGTCATCAAAAAGCTAAGTACCCCATTGGGGAACCTTTTCTTGCCTCAGCCGATGTCAGATAAAACTGCAAAAGTTAATAACTGTTTGTCTTGTGGTAAACAAATACCTCATAAGGACTTCCATTCTTACTGCCTTCCCTGCCTTGGCCCAGACCACGACGTCTTCAGTAAGCGCACACACAGGCGCCGGGCAGAATTTGCTGAAGACTTTTTTGGCGAAAAGTACTCCTATATCATGCCATCGGAACAACCGACAACATATATTTCCAAAAAACGGAAGGACCGGGACCAACACCCTCGGCCCGCGACTTCCTCCGACAACACGCCAAAACCTACCGCGAGTGCATCGTCTCTTCTGAGGCGGTAATTACACCGCTCCAGACCGACGACACCGCTTTATCGTTCTCTTCGGGCCCGGAGCCTTCCCCAGTGCCGGTTGTTGATTTTCCTCCAGAAACTGAAGCCCAAGATTTGCCTGAGACCATACCGGTGGACAAAGTTACTCCAGCACGTGAGGCAGCTAGGCCTCCGGTGTCTATGTCCATCAAGGCCTACACACGTGCTAAGGCTGCTAGCCAGGCTAAGTCTCACCCTCCTAAATCTTTTTCTCAGGGTCCCACTTCTGATAAACAGATCATGACTTTAGCTGCAGATCTTATTTCCTTAATCAGAGGCTCCCAGGCTCATCCTGACAGAGGTTCTCAGCCGCCTTCAGACAAAAGGCCTAGGGTTGAGCAGACAGATACCTTTTCCTCAGATGAAGCCTCCGGTAACTCAGACCATTCAGATTCCCAGGAAGAGTCTTTCCAGGCCTACGAGGATTCTGATGCTGAGGAATCTATTCCTTCTGCCTCTCCTCCTGAGGATATTTCTTTCGGGGAAATTCTCCACTCCATGAGAGAGCATTTTCAGTGGCAGGGCCAGGAATTCTCCGACTCCAGGAAACGGCTTTGTACTTTCCTTAAGTTTCCCCAGCACAGGCCTTTAGCTATCCCACCAGTGTTAGATGTATTCGATGATATGTACTCAGAATCGAGTGCTTCTCCTGATTCTCTCCCTCCTGCTCCTGTCAAGCCAGACAGATACTACAGGGTTCCTGAGGCTCATAAACATCTTTTTAAGGCCCATTCTGTTGATCTAGAAACTATTTCCCAGGGGCCCAAAGGGGTGGCCACTTCCACGGCCAAAAATCCTTTACCCGCAGACAGGGAATCCAGGTCCCTGGAGAGGTGGGGCAAAAAGGTTTACACCTCAACCACCCTTGCCATGAGGGCCCTTAATTGCCTTTTTCATATGTTTCAGTATCAGGATTTCCTGATGGATGATTTGCAGAAAAAGCCTCTCCTGAGCCTTTAGATAGAAAGGCCTTGCAGGATTTGGTTCATAATACACAGGAGGTTAACAATCATTTTCTTCAGTGTGGTTATGATGCATTGGAAGCTTCATGTAGGGCAGCTATGACAGGGGCCGTCATAAGTAGACATGCTTGGTTGAAAGAACAGGCATTGCCAGATCATGTTAAAGTAAAGCTTCTAGATGCATCTCTGGAAAAACACAAGCTATTTGGTGCAAATGCTCAGGATGTGTTGAAATCAATTGAGGAAAAGGCTAAATCAGTGCAAACAGTCAAAGATTTCCTCCAGGTTCAGCCACCAAGGTTCAGCAGGAATTGGCCTTCGAAGAATTGGTCCTTTCCAGACACTGACAAGTTCCAAAGGGGAAAAAACAGGCGTGCCCGAGGGAGAGGGCAATACAGAGGCTCCTACAGGGGACGCCAATGGCAACCGACTAATCAGAGAAGTGGCGCAGGGACTTCCACTGCTCCACAGGGACAAACACAATGACTTGACTTTCACACCGCCGACCAAGGCTCAAAGAGAAGCACCTTTAGGCGGAAAATTATCCTTATTTTCAAAAAATTGGCACGTTTTAACAAAGGACAAATGGATTCTTGACATAATAGACCAAGGTTACAGGTTCCACTTCCATACTTTACCAACAAGACAAGGCATGCTAAATCTGCCACAAAATCAAAGGGCAGAGCCACTCATACAAGTTTCAAAGCTGCTACAAATCAAAGCAATAGAAAAAGTCCCTCCTCAGGAACAAGGCCAGGGATTCTACTCAAGACTGTTCCTTGTTCCAAGAAAAGAAAAGCAATGGAGACCTATACTGGACTTGTCTGCTCTAAACACTTTTCTCATTGTGCCAAAATTCAAAATGCTGACGCTACAGCAACTTCTTCCCATGCTGGGCAAGGGGTCTTGGCTGGTTACACTGGACCTCAAGGAGGCATACCTGCATGTCCCAATCAGACACAGTTGCAGAAGATACCTCAGATTTCTTGCAGGGCCAGAGCATTATCAATTCTCAGCATTGCCTTTTGGCTTATCTACTGTGCCCAGAGTATTCACGAAATGCCTGGCATCAGTAGTGGCACACTGCAGACTCCAGGGAATACAAATATACCCTTACCTGGACGACTGCCTTATACAAGCGGACAGCAAGCAAGCCTTGACAAAAAACTTGAATTATGTCATTCACTTACTACAGGCTTTGGGATACAAAGTCAACATTCAAAAATCAAGACTACTGCCATCCCAACAAATAATTTTTCTAGGAGCCAAACTGGACACAAAATTACAAATGGCTTTCCTCACAGAAGAGAAGCAAGAACAATTACTTCAAAAGCCTAGCAAAACTCACCCAGATGACTGCAAGGAAAATCCTGCAGGCCCTGGGTTACATGGCATCTTGCATTCTACTGATTCCACTGGCAAGACTACACATGAGAAAACTACAATGGTACCTAAAAAGTTTATGGTCTCAACACAGCCACAACTTAGAAGCAGTTATCCCATTCATTCCATGTCTACAAAAGGAATTTTTGTGGTGGGCACAAGCAAGCCAGCTAAACAAAGGCATGTCTTTCAACAAACCTCAACCAAGCCAAACCATTACAACAGACGCCTCAGATCATGGATGGGGGGCGCACATGGAGGGCAGATGCATTCAAGGGCAATGGGCTCCCCGGGAAGTGCATCTACACATCAATCAAAAAGACATGTTAGCAGTCATTCATGCAATCGAGGCCTTCGGAAAATTTCTTCAACAAGGTCATCTGCTAATAAAGACAGACAACACCACTGTTATGTGGTACATAAACAAACAGGGAGGTACTCATTCTTACCCCCTCTGCAGGCTAACAATGACTCTTTGGGAAAAGTCCCTGAAACTGAACATACAGTTGCAATCCCAGTTTGTTCCAGGCAAGGACAATGTTCTGGCGGACAGTCTAAGTAGAAACATCTTGGACCCGCAAGAATGGATGTTACATCCAGACATTTTTTTCACAAATAACTCCGGCATGGGGGAGGCCAGACATAGATCTCTTTGCCTCACACCTCAATCATCATCTGAAGAAGTTCTGCTCGAGGACACACCATCCTCAAGCCTGGAGAATGGATGCTCTCTCCTTCAGCTGGAACTCTCTAACAATCTATGCATTCCCACCTCTACCATTAATGACCAAGGTGTTGCTGAAGATCAAAGCAGAACAACCGAAAGGCATTTTGATAGCTCCAGACTGGCCAAAACAGCACTGGTATCCATTACTAAGGAGCATAACTTGCAACAAGCCGTGACCCCTGCCTCAATGGCCTTTGCTTTTGACTCAGCACAATTACAGGACGGTTCATCCCAACCTGCAAACTCTGAAGCTGGCAGCTTGGAGGGTTCCATGACTTCTCCCCATATCTCTCTCTCCAAGGAAGTTCAACAGATCTTACTGGAAGCACGCAGACCTTCCACCAGAAAAACTTATTCAGCCAAATGGAAGAGATTCAACATCTGGAATGCCAGCAAGGGCCAGGATGCATCAGTTATGAGCATCCCACAGATACTAGAATTCTTGGCAGAAATGCTACATAATGGACTTTCATATTCTTCCATCAAAATACACGCTTCAGCAATTTTAGCAAACTACAACAGTGATCCACCTGTGTTTTCACATCCTTTGCTAAGACAGTTTCTAAGAGGGGATAAAGAATATCAAACCTCCCAGAAAACCACCAGTGCCTGCATGGGACCTCAACTTCGTGTTGGAAAAATTAACTCTTCCTCCTTTTGAGCCAGCAGCATCTTCAGAATTGCAATTCCTCTCCTGGAAAACAGCTTTCCTGTTGGCAATTACCTCAGCAAGAAGAGTTTCGGAGATACAGGCCCTCATGGCAGTACCTCCATTTCTCATTTTTCATCAGGACAGAGTTTCTTTAACAACCAATCCTTCATTCATGCCAAAAGTGATAACCAGGGTGTCTCTAAATCAAGCAATTCACCTGCCTACCTTCTTCCCCAAACTTCAAAATAAAGGAGAAATGCTGTTGCACACTTTGGACATACACAGACAACTGCGCTACTACTTGGACAGAACAAAGGCCAACAGAAAGTCCGACCAGCTATTTGTAGCTTACGCTGCTGGAGTGCAAGGAAAGGCAATTTCCAAACAAACAATTTCAAAATGGATTGGTCACTGCATCAGATTCTGTTATTCTTTCCATGGAAAAGGTGTGCCAGCCAATATCAGGCCACACTCCACCAGAGCTATAGCCACCTCCACAGCCTTTCTAAGAGGGGTGGCTACAAAGGACATTCTAGAAGCTGCTACATGGAGCTCCGTGCATACATTTTCCAAACACTACAACCTGCCTTTATATTCCAGATTCCGAGCAAGCTTTGCTTCGGCAGTCCTGCAGGGCATTTTAGCTACACCATCTTTATCTTAGAGCCTACCACCCCCAGCATGGCTATGGTAATCAACCCATATGTAAGGACTGCAGTTGCATTCTTGAAGGACATAGTACAGTTTTGTACCTACCATAAATGTAGCTGTCCGATAGATATGCAACTGCAGTCAGGTTTTCCCTCCCTCCTACCCCTCGGTATCTTCTCCTTTTGGGTCCACTACCCCTTTTACAACTTATCTGGGGATATTTGTTATGGTGTATCTGTTTATTACTGGTGTATGTCTGGAATTTTTTATCCAGTTTCTAAATTTAGCCTTCCTTGGAGGGCACCTGACATCTGGGGCAAGAAACACTGAGGAAGATGGCGTCGGCTGATGCTTTTATACCCCAGTCGCTCTGACGTCAGGGAGGAGGCGACATCAGCCGACGCTGGACCCAGACTTTGGAATCCGGCCGACCGAAGGGCTGCCTGAGGCAGGACAACCCATATGTAAGGACTGCAGTTGCATATCTATCGGACATCTACATTTATGGTAGGTACAAAACTGTACTTTCTCTGCGCTGCCCTTTGGCTTATTTACCGCACCCAGGGTCTTTACAAAGTGCCTGGCACTAGTAATTGCATTGTGCAGACAAAGAGGAATACAAATATATCCTTACTTGGACGACTGCCTTATTCAAGCAGAGAACAAGGACATTCTACTACAGCATCTGGCGTTTGTAAAGACATTTCTAACAGGCCTAGGGTACACAGTCAACGAAAAGAAATCAAAACTAGTACCCTCTCAAGAGATAATATTCCTGGGTGCAAGCTTAAATACAACTGCCCAGATGGCTTAGCTCACGCCAGACAAACAAAGGCAACTGACTACATATTTCAAACTGTTGGCAACAAAGGCCCAGTTATCTGCAAGAAAAATCCTGCAGGCTTTGGGCTTCATGATATCCTGCATTCTACTAATTCCATATGCAAGACTGCGTATGAGGAAACTTCAATGGTACCAAAAAAGTGTTTGGGCTCAACATTGCCACAGCCTGGAAACAATAATTACCCTCATTCCCTGCCTGCAGCAGGAGTTTCGATGATGGGCGAAGGCTTGTCACCAGAACAAGGGACAGCCATTTACTTTACCCCCAGCCAGGCAGACATTAACAACGGATGCATCAGTTTATGCCTGGGGGGCCCACATGGCAGGAAGGTGTATTCAAGGCACATGGTCCACAAACCAAATGCATCTGCATATCAATCAAAAAGAGATGCTAGCTGTTCAGAATGCCCTGACAGCCTTCAAGGACTTACTTCATCCGGGACAACTACTGATAGACCACGGTTTTGTGGTATATAAACAAGCAGGGAGGCTCTCATTCTTACCCCCTTTGCAGACTAGCCATGACTTTGTGCGACACAGCATTGACTTACCAAGTACATCTGCAGGTACAATTCCTGCCAGGAAAGATAAATACTCTGGCAGACGAACTAAGCAGAAACCTCATGGATCCCCACGAGTGGAAATTGGATCCACAAGTCTTCAGCATAATAACAAGGAAATGGGGATGCCCGGATATAGATCTATTTGCCTCTCCTCACAGCTACCAACTAGAAAGATTCTGCACAAGGACTTATCACAGACGAGCATGGAAAGTGGATGCCCTATCTTTCAACTGGAAAAACTTAGCAGTATATGCCTTTCCTCCACTGCCTCTCATCCCCAAGGTACTCCTAAAGGTCAGACAAGAGAAGCCAAAGATGATACTGATTGCATCAGACTGGCCCCGCCAGTACTGGTATCCAATCCTAAGAAACTTGTCTCAATGTCCGGCTTGGACCTTGCCTCAAATACCTCATCTACTGTCCCAAAAAAACAATCAGATCCTACACAGCCAACTCAAGACCTTAAATCTGGCAGCATGGCGGATAATGTATTTATACAAAACGCACCTCTCACTAAAGCTGTGATGGATGTCATTTTGGAGGCCAGAAGGCCTAGTACCAGAAAATCTTAAACCGGGAAATGGAAGAGATTCTGTGCCTGGAACCAGGCACAAGGAATTGACATAGCTGTACCAAATATTCCTCACATTTTGCGTTACTTAGCTGAGATGCTGGACAAAGGCCTATCCTTTTCATCAATTAAGATTCATGTCTCTGCCATTTCGGCTAATTGCATACAGAGCCACCAATCTTTTCTCATCCTTTGTTCAGGCAGTACCTCAGAGGAGCCAAAACCTATGGCCTCCAAGGAGATCACCAATATCTGCATGGGACCTCAATTATGTTTTGTAAAAACTTACCTTGCCTCCTTTAGAGCCAGCCGCTACAGCTGATATAAAATTTTTATCTTGGAAAACAGCTCTGCTCCTAGCAATAACCTCTGCAAGACGAGTCTCAGAGCTACAGGCACTCATGGCTGTGGAACCTTTTATCATTTTTTATCTAGGCAGGGTTTCCCTGGGGACAAACCCCACATTTATGCCTAAGGTAGTGTCCGGTGTGGCCCTTAACCAAACTATTCATCTGCCAACTTTTTATCCAAACCCACAGAATAAGGGGGAGAGAATTCTCCATTCTTTGGACATACACAAACAGCTATGCTTCTACTTGAACAGAACCAATGCTTCCAGAAAGACTGAGCAACTACTAGTGGCATGTGCTGCAGGATCACAACGAAAGGCTATCTCTAAGCAGACTATTTCAAAGTGGATAGGCCACTGCATTCGTTTCTGCTATTCACAGCATGGCAAGCCAGTACCTAAGGGCATTAGGTCACATTAAACCAGAGCAGCAGCCACTTAAGCAGCCTTCCTCAGGGGAGTACCAACCAAAGACATTTTAGAGGCTGCTACCTGGAGTTCAGTGCACACCTTTACAAAGCACTATCATTTACCACTCTACTCTAAATCCAGGGCAGGCTTTGCCACTGCAGATGTTTATCGTGCATACAGCTGCAGTCATAACAGATGGGTACTCCTGCCGTCAGGCGGGTCCTCGGTCGGCCGAATTCCAAAGTCTAGGTCCGGCGTCGGTTGTCGTCGCTTCTTCCCTGACGTCAGTGCGACAGGGGTATAAAGGAACTAGCCAACGCCATTTTCTTCGGTCTTTCTTGCCGCGCGGTGCCGAAGCAGAAGCAGTTCGCAAGTGCCGGTCGGCCAGCTCCAGAGATTACGAAAATTTGGAAACCGAAGTCTTCTTAAAAGCTAAGTACCCCGTTGGGGAAACTTTTTTTGCCTCAGACCGATGTCAGACAAAGTTAATAATTGTATTTCTTGTGGGAAGCAAATAACGCATAAGGATTTCCATTCCCTCTGTATACCTTGTTTAGGCCCAGACCACAATGTCTCGGTCTGTTGCTTTTGTGCTACATTCAACAAACGCACTATTAATCGTCGGCCAGAGTTTGCCCAGCATTATTTTGGGAAAGCATTTAACTATACTATGTCGTCGGATACTCCGGTTATGTCTAAAAAATGCAAAGACAAGGACCGACACACGAGGTCCGTGGCCTCTACCGACACCACGCCAAAGCCGACTACATGTGGTCCAGTTCTCAGCGAGGCACCTACTGACTACCGACGACACTTCAGCGGTGTCTTCTGTGCCCGAGGTCGCAGGCTCCTCGGCCCACACCCCGACTACAGATACCGAAGCCACTCTTGGCGTTGAATCTCAGAATGTGGACAGGTCCACCTCCACTCAAGGTGTCTTCAGACCTTCCTCTTCTTTCTCCATCAAGGCTTTCACAAAGTCTAAAGCAGCCATGCACTCTGAGACCAGCTACACAGGGCCCATCTCCAGGCCCCATGCCTACGAAACAGATGCTTAAAATGGCTGAGGATTTAATTACTCTTATCAGAGGTTCTCAGCCCCCATCGGACAAAAGGCCCAGAGTGGAGGAAGATTCCCCCTCCTCTGATCAGGGCTCCATTATTTCAGAGCACTCTGATGTTCAGGAACATTCTTACTCCCCTTTTGAAGACTCTGATGCGGAGGAGTCCATCCCTTCTGTCCCCCCCCCCCCCGAGGATTACTCATTTGGGGAAACTTTGCATACCTTAAGGGAACTCTTCCACTGGGAAGGCCAAGATTATTCTGATTCCAAGAAAAGGATCAGGGAATTTCTCTTGCTACCTCAGCACAGGCCGCTGGCTATACCTCCTGTCTTGGACATCCTAGATGATGTTTACTCGGAGGCCTGCCTTAACCCGGACTCTCTACCTCCAGCTCCAGTTAAGCCTGACAGGTACTATAGGGTTCTTGACTCGCATCAATTTCTATACAAGAGCCATGCTGCTGACCCAGAAACCATCTCACAGGGACCCAAGGGAGTTAAGGCCTCCATTGCTAAAAATCCATTACCTTCCGAGAGAGACTCCAGATCCTTAGAAAGGTGGGGAAAAAAGGTATATACCTCGGCTACCTTATCCATGAGGGCCTTTTCATATGCTAAAATACCAACAGTTTTTGTTATCACAATTGAAAAGTAAAATGTCACAACCTGAACAACCAGACTTGGATGAGTTGCAGGATTTGATGCATAGTGCAGCACAAGTGGGTAAGCATACCTTACAATGTGGTTTTCATGCTCTAGAGGCCTCATGTAGAGCTGCTGTTACAGGATCAGTCATACGTAGGCATGCCTGGCTCAAGGAACAAGCCTTACCTGATCATGTCAAAGCTAAATTACTAGACGCCCCTCTTCAAAAGGATGTACTATTTGGTGCTAAGGCCAAGGAGGTGTTAAGGAAAATGGAGGAAAAGGCTAAATCAATGCAAACTGTGAAAGAATTTCTACAGGTACAACCCCCACGCTTTAGTAGAAATTGGCCTTCCAAAAACTGGTCCTTTCCTGCTACGGACAGACCCCAAAGAGGCAGATACAGGCGCCCGAGGGGCAGAGGACAATCCCAAGGATCGTTTAGAGGCAGACAGTGGCAAGCTCCTACACAAAGAGGTGGTGAGGATAACTCGCAATCTTTCAGAAAGCAAACCCAATGACTTTCCCCTTTGCATGCCAACCAAGTCTCAAATGGCAGCCCCCTTAGGAGGAAAGCTGGCATTATTTTCAAAAAATTGGCATATTGTCACCAAGGACAAATGGATCCTGGACATTATAAACAGAGGCTACAAATTCCATTTTCACACCCTTCCAAAAATGAGAGGCATGCCAAACCTGCCACAAAATCAAAGGCAGAGGCACAAAGGCAAATTACAGATCTCATAAACATGAAAGCTATTCAAGAGGTGCCTACGCACGAACAAGGTCAAGGTTTTTATTCCAGGCTATTTCTGGTGCCAAGGAAGGGAAAAGATTGGAGACCTATTTTGGACCTATCCATCCTAAACACATTTCTACTCGTACCAAAATTCAAGATGCTCACCCTACAGCAACTTCTTCCCATGCTGGGCAAGGAGTCTTGGCTGGTAACATTGGACCTCAAGGAGGCATACCTGCATGTCCCAATCAGACAAAATTGCAGAAGGTACCTCAGATTTCTTGCAGGTTCAACCCATTATCAATTCTCTGCATTGCCCTTTGGCTTATCTACTGCGCCCAGAGTATTCACAAAAAGCCTGGCATCAGTAATTGCCTACTGCATACTTCAAGGGATACAAATATACCCCTATTTGGACGACTGCCTGATCCAAGCGGACAGCAAGCACATTTTTCTGAAACATCTGGCTTATGTAATAATGTTGTTGAACTCTCTGGGATACACAGTCAACAAAAAGAAATCAAGGCTAATACCCTCTCGGAAGATAATTTTCCTGGGTGCCAATTTGGACACAAACACCCAGATGGCCTACCTCACGCCAGAGAAGCAGGGGCAACTAATTCAATACTTCAGAACACTAGCAAATTGCACCAGGCTGACTGCAAGGAAAATCCTGCAGGCTCTGGGATTCATGGCATCTTGCATCTTGCTAATCCCATGTGCAAAGCTGCATATGAGGAAACTACAATGGTACCTGAAAAACATATGGTCTCAACACAGCCACAGTTTGGAAACAATAATACCACTAATTCCACGTCTGCAAAAGGAATTTCTGTGGTGGGCTCAAGCATGTCAAACAAACACAGGCCTTCCATTCAGCAAGCCTCAAGCAAATCAAGTCATCACAACAGACGCCTCGGACTACGCCTGGGGGGCGCACATGACAGATTCAGGGCAAATGGTCCCAAAAAGAAAAGCACCTTCACATCAATCAAAAAGAAATGCCAGCAGTAATAAATGCTATTATAGCTTTCAAGGACCTTCTACAACCAGGTCAACTATTGATAAGAACAGACAACACCACAGTTATGTGGTACATAAACAGGGAGGAACACATTCTTACCCCCTATGCAGACTGGCCATGTCACTTTGGAACATGGCCTTGGACTTACAAATGGAACTACAAGCACAGTACTTGCCAGGCAAGGAAAACACACTGGCAGACAACCTAAGCAGGAATATGACAGATCCACACGAATGGAAATTGCACCCAAAAGTTTTTACAGAGATAATCCAAGAATGGGGAAGGCCAGACATAGATCTCTTTGTCTCCCACAAAAATCATCAATTGACAAAATTCTGCTCAGGGATCTTCCATCCAAAGGCCTGGAGAGTGGATGCTCTCTCTTTCAGTTGGACATCAGTGACAGTTTATGCCTTCCCACCTCTTCCTCTGCTGCCCAAAGTTCTATTGAAGACCAGAGCAGACAGACCAAAGATGATTCTCATTGCTCCGGACTGGCCAGGGCAACACTGGTACCCACTCCTGAGGAGCCTGACGCATTCACCACCATGGACCCTGCCTCTAATGCCTCTTCTTCTGACTCAGCACAGCTTCAAAACTCTTCACAGCCAGCTAAAAACACTCAATCTGGCCGCATGGAAGATTCCTTAGCATCACAACAAGCCCTACTCTCCAAGGAGGTGCAGGATGTCATTTTGGAGGCCAGAAGGCCATCAACTAGAAAAGCTTACTCCGCAAAATGGAAACGTTTTTGTGTCTGGAATGAGAAAAAGGGCCAGGATCCTGGAAAACTGAATTTACCTCAAATACTACAATATTTGGCTGAACTGCTAAGCAGTGGACTTTCTTTCTCCTCCATCAAAATCCATGCCTCAGCCATTTCTTCAGAATACAACACTGATCCTCCTTTATTCTCTCACCCTCTCTTAAGACAGTTCCTCAGAGGGGCTAAGAATTTAAGACCTCCAAGGAAACAACCAATACCTGCTTGGGATCTTAATTTCATTCTGGAAAAACTGACCTTACTTCCCTTTGAGCCAGCTGCCTCATCAGATTTGCAATATTTGTCCTGGAAAACAGCTTTCCTTCTGGCTATCACCTCAGCTCGTAGAGTTTCAGAACTACAGGCTCTCATGGCTGTACAGCCTTTTATCATCTTCCATTAGGACAGAGTTTCCTTACGAACCAACCCGTCCTTTATGCCTAAAGTGGTATCCAGGGTAGCTTTAAATCAGGCCATATATTTACCTACTTTTTATCCTAATCCTCAAAACAAAGGGGAGAGATTACTACATTCCTTGGACATCCACAGGCAACTACGTTATTATTTGGACAGAACAAAACCTTTCAGAAAATCAGAACAGCTCTTTGTGGCCTATGCGGTAGGAGCTCAAGGAAAGCCAGTTTCCAAACAGACAATCTCAAAATGGATAGCCCACTGCATACGTTTTTGCTATTCCTTTCATGGCAAAACTGTACCTACAGGCATTAGAACCCATTCCACCAGGGCCACAGCCACCTCTGCAGCCTTCCTCAGAGGAGTTCCTACCAAGGATATTTTGGAAGCAGCCACTTGGAGTTCTGTGCATACCTTCTGCAAGCACTACAACCTACCATTATACTCCAAATCTAGAGCAGGCTTTGCCACTGCAATCTTGCAGGGCATTTTGGCTCCTCCTAGTTCCACCTAGTGCCTACCACCCCTTTCTTAGCTTTGGGATTCTACCCATCTGTTATGACTGCAGCTGTATGCATGATGAACATAGTACAGTTTTGTACCTACCATAAATGTAGATGTTCGAGTGCTAATACAGCTGCAGTCCAGGTTTCCCTCCCTCCTTCCCCTCTTGGGACAGGCCTATAGGCTGACACATCCTCATACTACGTGATTGGGGTATTCATTTATGATGTATTTGCTTGCAACTACTTTATTTTGATTATATTGCACTGCATTATTACACAAATTTATGTATTGCCTTCCTTCTGGGGGCACCTGACATCTGGGGCAAGAAAAACTAAAGAAAATGGCGTTGGCTGGTTCCTTTATATCCCTGTCGCACTGACGTCAGGGAAGAAGCGACGACAACCGACGCCGGACCTAGACTTTGGAATTCGGCCGACCGAGGACCCGCCTGATGGCAGGAGAACCCATCTGTTATGACTGCAGCTGTATTAGCACTCTAACATCTACATTTATGGTAGGTACAAAACTGTACTTTTTGCAGGGTCTCATCTCCTAATGCTATTTAGCTCCAGCCTCCCAACTATAGATTTGGGATTCAACCCAAGTGTAATGACTGCATCAGTGAAACACGAAGAACATAGTACAGTTGTGTACACTTACCATACATGTAGATGTTTGAATGTATTCACTGCTGCTGTCCAGGTTACCCACCTACCATCCCCCTTATCTTTGCTAGAACTTATCTGCACTTCTCTAATCTATACAACCTATGTGGTGTATTTGCTTGTAGATGAAGGTATATCATATATTTTGGTGCATGCTTGTTTTATTGGCATATTTTTAGCCTACCCTTTTGGGGGCACCTGACATCTGGGGCAAGAAAAACTGAAGAAAATGGCGTTGGCTGCATCTTTTATACCCCCTGGCGCACTGACATCAGGGAAGAGGCGAGAGAAACTGACTCCAGACCTAGACTTTGGAACTCAGGCCGACTGAGGGTAGCCTGCCAGCAGGATAACCCAAGTGTAATGACTGCAACAGTGAATACACTCTAACATCTACATTTATGGTAAGTGTACACAACTGCACTTTCTGCAGGGCCTTATAGCTGCACCTAATGCTGTTTAGCTCCAGCCACCCAACCATAGCTTTGGGATTCTACCCAAATGTAATGACTGCAACAGTGAAACACGAAGAACATAGTACAGTTGTGTACACTTACCATAAATGTAGATGTTCGAGTGTATTCACTGTTGCAGTCCAGGTTACCCGCCCGCCATCCCCCTTTCATTCTGGAGTTTATCTTTACTTCTCTGTCTTCTACAACCTATGTTGTGCATTTGCTTGTAGATGAAGGTAAAGTTTATATTGATGCATGTATTTAAATATACATAATTTTGCTACCTTTCTGGGGACACCTGACATCTGGGGCAAGAAAAACTAAAGAAAATGGCTTTGGCTGCATGTGTTACACCCCTGACAACCTGACGTCATGGAAGAGGAGACAGCAACCGACGCAAGACCCAAGACTTTGGAATTCAGGCCGACTGAGGGCAACCTGCCAGCAGATTACTCAAATGTAATGACTGCAACAGTGAATACACTCTAACATCTACATTTATGGTAAGTGTACACAACTGTACTTTACCCTCCTTCCAGCCCCCCCGACTTCTATTGACTATACCTCTGTTCTTGTTTACTATGCTTAAAGCTTTTTGGTGTATTTGCTTTTTTGTTGGAGGTGTAACCTTGTATATAATTGCTTCCCATTATGGGGGCACCTGACATCTGGGGCAAGAAAAACTGATGTAATGGCGTCGGCTGCATGCTTTATACCCCTGACTACCTGACGTCATGGAAGATGAGACAGCAACCGAAGCTGGACCCAAGACTTTGATAATGAGGCCGACTGAGGGCTACTGCAAGCAGATAACCCAAATGTGATGACTGCAACAGTGAATACACTCGAACATCTACATTTATGGTAAGTGTACACAACTGTACTTTTTCTGTCTACTGGGCTATAGCTATTCTTGCATATTTAAGGAAAATAGCTTCTAAATGCTAAACCTTATTCACTCATTTCTATCAAGAAGTGTAGTTTCCCAGATGTTCTTTGTGTTTCAGTGTTGCAGTCATTACATTTGGGTTATCTGCTAGCAGTAGCCCTCATTCGGCCTGATTAATAAAGTCTTGAGTCGTGTCAGATGGTGTCCCTTCTTCCATGACGTCAGGTCGTCAGTGGTATAAATCATGCAGCTGACACTGTTACATCAGTCTTACTTGCCGTGCCGTGCCCGAAGCGGAAGCAGTTCGCAAGTGCCAGTCGGCCGACTCCTGAAATTTTCATTTTCGAGTTTCAGAACCGAAGTCTTCAACTAAAGCGAAGTACCCCATTGGGGAAACTTTTTCTTGCTCCTTACCAATGTCAGTAAAAGTTAATAATTGCATTACTTGTGGAAAGCAAATACCTCACAAAGATTTTCATTCGTACTGTATTCCTTGCCTGGGCCCTGGCCACGACGTACCTTGCTGTCTGTTTTGTGCTTTATTTTATCAGTGCACTGTCCATCGTTGGTATATTTTCGCCTCTAATTTCGGTTCTCGGTTTAATTATCCAGAAGTGTCGTCTGTTAGCCGTCCGACTACCAGGATTCCGAAAAAATGCAAAGATAAAGACAGAGACAGGCCGCCTAGGTCCAAAGCTGCCGACCACGCTTCTCCTAAGCCAGTCGCCAGTTCGCCAGTACTCAGGTGCTTTCGCAGCCCCTGATACCCACTACTTCTGATTCGCAGGCCTCTACTGAGACCCATTCGGAGTCTGGTATGCCGCGAGATGCTTCAACTGTGGAACCTGCGGATGTCTCTACCTTGGATGGGTCCGGAGCCGCTCTGCAGGCACCGGCTTCTGAGGGTGTATTCAGGCCTACGGACTTGCATATTAAACCGACACCTCCTTCATTTAGGCCTAAATCTTGAGCCATGCCTAAGAAATAGACTCCCAAGCCTCTATGCCTGAAAAACAAATAAGAATGGCTGAAGATCTTGTAACTTTAATCAGGGGAAGCCAACCTCCCCCTTCTAAGAGACCTAGGACTGAAGTTTATGAATCTTCTGAACAGGATTCTGATTTTTCTGATTCTTCTGATGATCTGGATTTACCTTTATCTACTTAATGAGGATTCTGAGGCGGAGGACTCTATTCCCTCTGCTTCCCCTCCAGAGGATTTTTCTTTTGATGAAACCTTACATACTCTGATAGAGCATTTCCACTGGGAAAGCCAGGAGTTTTCTGATTCAAAAAAGAGGCTTAGGGATTTTTTTTATTCCTGCCTCAGCATAGGCCTTTAGCTATACCTCCTGTACTAGACATTGTTGATGATGCCTTTTCAGAATCTAGTTTGGCCCCTGATTCTTTGCGTCCTGCTCCCAGAAAACCTGACAGATATTACAGGGTTCCTGAGTCACACAAGTTTCTTTTTAAAAATCCTGTTGTGGATCCAGAGACTATTTCACAGGGCCCCAAGGGCATTAAGGCTTCTACTGCTAAAAATCCTACCCCTTCTGATGGAGACTCCAGGGCGCTGGATAGACGGGGTAAGAAGGTTTACACTTCTGCAACCTTGGCCATTAGGGTTTTAAACTGCCAGTTTCATATGTTAAAGTATCAACAACATGTTATTGGATTGCTTAAACAGAAAATAATTCCTGACTGTGCTGAAAATAAAGAACTACATGATTTAATGCATTCTTCTGAACAGGTTGGTAAACATACTTTGCAATGTGGATTTGATTCATTCGAGGCCTCCTGCAGGGCTGCTGTTACTGGGTCTGTGCTCAGAAGACATGCTTGGCTTAAGGAGCAATCTTTGCCTGATCATATTAAAGCTAAACTGTTGGATGCTCCCTTAAATCAGGACCGCATGTTTGGCAACAAAGCTGAGGAAGTTCTTAAAAAGATGGAAGGTAAAGCTAAATGTATGCAAACTGTTAAAAGATTTCTTGCAAGTTCAGCCTCCTAGATTTAGTAGGCATTGGCCCTCTAAGAATTGGTCCTTTCCAGCCCCTTCCAGGTCTTCTCAAGCCAAACCCAGACACAGCAAGAAACTCCAGATTTCAGTCCCAGGGGACACACAAGACTAAGCAGTGGGTGATTTCTGAACCCAAATCTGGGTGTAGTAAGACTCCCCCCTATGGAAAACTGTTTCAATGACTTGCCTTTAAAGCTTCCAGGCACTTTACAGCTGAGTGTTCCTTTAGGCAGAAAGATTGGTCTGCAGGCCAAAAACTGGGAACTCATTACCCAGGACAAATGGGCTTTAAATATAGTGCCCAAGGATACATATTTCACTTCCACACATTACCAACACCAAGCGAGTGGCCAGATCTAACCCCCAAATCAGTGGGCAGAGGTCCAAAATCAAGATGTTCATCGTGTTTCACTGTTGCAGTCATTACTCTTGGGTTATCCTGCTGGCAGGCTACCCTCAGTCGGCCAGAATTCCAAAGTCTAGATCTGGCGTCGGTTGCTGTCACCTCTTCTCTGACATCAGAGCACCAGGGGTATAAAAGATGCAGCCGACGCCATTTTCTGCAGTCTTTCTTGCCGCGCAGTGCCCGAAGCAAAAGCAGTTCGCAAGTGCCAGTCGGCCGACTCCTGAGATTTTCAAATATGAATTTCAGAACCAAAGTCTTCATTAAAGCTAAGTACCCCGTTGGGGAAACTTTTTTCTTGCTCCAGGCCGATGTCAGAAAAAGTTAAAAATTGTATTTCTTGTGGGAAGCAAATACCTGATAAGGATTTTCACTCTTACTGTATTCCTTGCCTAGGCCCTCATCACAACGTTGCTAGCTGCCGCTTTTGTGCTAGATTTAACCAACGCACTATGAAGCGTCGGTTTGATTTTGCATTTCATTACTTTGTCCGAAGATTTAATTGTATAATGCCGTCGGACCAGCCGACAACCGGAGTTTACAAAAAACGCAAGGAAAAGGACAAGGATGGGCATCCGAGGTCCAAAACCGACGAAGCCTCTACTAGGCCAGTCGGCGGTTCTCAGTGAGGTACTTTCGCAGCCCCTGGTGCCTGCTACCTCAGAGCCACAGGTCGCTACCGACTCCCACGTGGAGCCGACTAGGCCTCTTGATACTCAAGGTATTGGACACTCGGAAATCATTCCCTCAGATGAGTCCGGAGTCGCTGAGCAGGCATCAGCTTCTGAGGGTGTCTTCAGACGTACACAACTATATATTAAGCCATCCTCAGCTTCAAAGACTAAAGCAGCTCTAAAGACAAAGAAACAAGTACAGCATTCTCCCTTAAATAGATGCTCAAAATGGCCGAAGACCCAATTACTTTGATCAGGGGCTCCCATCCCCCTCGTGATAAGAGGCCTAGGCAAGAGACAGAGTATGATTCTTCTGATCGGGTATCTATTTACTCTGATTCCTCTTCTGAACAGGATTACTCCATGCTTCCCTATGAGGATTCTGATGCTGAAGAATCCATTCTTTCAGCCTCGCCTCCTGAAGATTATTCTTTTGGGGAAACCCTGCATACTATGAGGGAGCATTTCCACTGGGAGAGCCAAGATTATTCTGAATCTAAGAAAAGGCTCAGAGACGTTCTCCTTCTTCCTCAGCACAGACCCCTTGCTATTCCACCTGATGTCCTTCAAGGATGCATCTGCAGTCATCACATATGGGTTGTCCTGCCTCAGGCAGCCCTTCGGTCGGCCGGATTCCAAAGTCTGGGTCTGGCCTCGGCTGATGTCGCACTTTCCCCGACGTCAGAGCGTCTGGGGTATAAAAGCATCAGCCGACGCCATTTTCCTCAGTCTTTCTTGCCGCGTGGTGCCCGAAGCAGAAGCAGTTCGCAAGTGCCGGTCGGCCAGCTCCTGTGATTCAGCTACCGAAGACTTTGAAAAAGCTAAGTACCCCATTGGGGACTCTTTCTTGCCTCAGCCGATGTCAGATAAAGTAAATAATTGTTTAACTTGTGGGAAACAAATACCTCATAAGGATTTCCACTCTTACTGCCTCCCTTGCCTAGGCCCAGACCACGACGTCTCGGCCTGCTCAGCCTGTGCTTCCTTCAACCGATGAACTCTTAGACGTCGGTCGGAGTTTGCAGAGGAATTCTTTGGGGCTAATTTTGCGTACAAGATGCCGTCGGAGACTCCGACTTCGCATTTGGTTAAAAAACGGAAGGACAAGGACCGACACACGCGGCCCGCGGTTTCGACTGAAACCACGGTCAGGCCTACCGCGAGTGTCTCGGTTTCAGCTGAAACCGAGTCCTCTGTGCTTCCTACTACCGAATCCATTCAACCGACTACCTCGGCCACGGAGGCCCCGGCCGAGTCGGTTATTGAATTACCTACTGAAACCGGTGTCCAGGAAATGTCCGAAACCATTCCTTTAGACAAGTCTACTCCTGCACGTGGTGCAGCCAGACCCCTTGCATCCATGTCCATTAAGGCCTTCTCTAGGGCTAAAGCTGCTAAACTTACTAAAGCTTTGCCTCCCAAGGTTTCCTCTCAGAGACCTTCCACTGGCTCACAGATTCTCAGCCTAGCAGAGGATCTTATCTCTTTAATTAGAGGTTCTCAACCTCACCAGGACAGGGGCACTCAACCACCAGACAAAAGGCCCAGGGTTGAGCCCTCTGACCCCCACTCCTCAGATGAGTCCACGGATGGCTCTGCTTTGTCAGACCCCCAGGAGGAGGCTTATTCGGCCTACGAGGATTCTGATGCTGAAGAATCTATTCCTTCGGCCTCCCCTCCTGAAGAGTTTTCATTTGGAGAGACACTACACTCTATGAGAGAACATTTTCAATGGCAGGGCCAGGAATTTTCTGATTCTAGAAAGAGATTAAGGACCTTTTTACATTTACCTCAGCATAGGCCTTTAGCTATACCTCCTGTTTTGAATGTTATTGATGATGTGTACTCTGATGCTAGAACAGCCCCTGATTCTCTCCCTCTGGCTCCTACCAAACCTGATAGGTACTACAGGGTCCCGGATTCTCATCTACACCTGTACAAGGCCCACTCTGCAGACCCAGAAACAATTTCCCAGGGCCCAAAAGGGGTTGCAGCTGCCACTGCTAAAAATCCTCTACCTTCTGAAAGGGAGTCTAGAGCTTTAGAGAGATATGGGGTAAGAAAGTGTATACTTCTGCAACTCTTTCCATGAGGGCATTAAATTGTCAATTTCATATGATTCAGTACCAAGAGTATTTGTTAGATGAATTGCATAAGAAGCTGTCCTCTTCTGAACCCCTTGACCGTAAATCACTTCAGGATCTGGTACATAACTCACAGCAGGTTAGTAACCATTTTTTGCAGTGTGGTTATGATGCATTGGAAGCTTCATGTAGGTCAGCTATGACAGGGGCAGTTATACGTAGGCATGCCTGGCTGAAGGAACAATCTTTACCAGACCATGTTAAAGCTAAGCTTCTGGATGCTCCAATGGAAAAGCAAAAATTATTTGATTCCACAGCTCAGGAGGTCTTAAAGAAGTTTGAAGAAAAGGCAAAATCTGTATAAACAGTCAAGGACTTTCTACAAGTACAACCACCAAGATTCAGCAGAAATTGGCCTACTAAGAATTGGTCCTTTCCGGACTCAGACAGATCCCAGAGAGGCAGGAATAGGCGTGCCAGAGGTAGAGGGCAAGCCAGAGGCTCCTACAGAGGCCGTCAGTGGCAGCCTCCCAACCAGAGAGGTAGTGCAGGAACAACAACTGCTACACTAGGACAGACTCAATGACTTTATTTTGACTCTGCCGACCAGGGCTCAATTAGAAGCACCATTGGACGTAAAGCTTTCTTTATTCTCAAAAAATTGGCATTACATTACAAGGGACACATGGACACTGCAAATAATAGACAAAGGATACAGGTTCCATTTCCACACATTGCCAAAAAGAAGAGGAATGCCAGACCTGCCACCAAATCAGAGGGCAGAGGCTTTGAAGCAAATTACCAAATTAATACAAATGAAAGCCATAGAAAAGGTACCTCTTTCAGAACAAGGCCAAGGATTTTATTCCAGATTATTCCTTGTTCCAAGAAAAGAAAATCAATGGAGGCCTATTCTTGACTTGTCCGCACTGAATACTTACCTCATTTTGCCAAAATTCAAAATGCTGACTCTACAACAACTTCTTCCCATGCTGGGCAAGGAGTCTTGGCTGGTGACTCTAGATCTCAAGGAGGCATACCTGCATGTCCCTATTCGACAAAGTTGCAGAAGACACCTCAGATTTCTTGCAGGATCAGAGCATTATCAATTCTCAGCATTGCCCTTTGGCTTATCTACTGCACCCAGAGTATTCACGAAATGCCTGGCATCAGTAATTGCACACTGCAGACTTCAGGGTATTCAAATCTACCCATATCTGGACGACTGCCTTATACAAGCGGACAACAAGAGAATTTTGCTAAAGGATTTGGACTATACCATCCACCTACTAGAGGCCTTGGGATACACAGTCAACATCCAAAAATCAAGACTTGTTCCATCCCAAAGAATAACCTTTTTAGGTGCGGATCTAGATACAACCACCCAAATGGCCTTTCTCAAAGAAGAAAAACAAAAACAACTTCCGGATTACTTCAAGAATTTGACAAGACAAACTCAGCTGACTGCAAGGAAAATCCTGCAGGCCCTGGGTTACATGGCATCCTGCATACTTCTGATTCCACAAGCCAGGCTGCATATGAGAAAATTGCAATGGTACCTAAGGAGTGCATAGACTCAGCACAGTCACAGCTTAGAAACTTTGATCCCACTCATTCCTTGCCTTCAAAAGGAATTCCTGTGGTGGGCTCAAGCCTGCCAGTCGAACAGAGGGTTGCCTTTCAGCAAACCAAGAGCAAACCAAACCATCACCACGGACGCTTCAGACCGAGGTTGGGGAGCACACATGGAGGACAAATGTATCCAAGGGCTATGGTCTCAAAGAGAGCTGCGCATGCACATAAACCAAAAGGAAATGCTGGCAGTGATACACGCAATCGAGGCCTTCAAACCTTTCCTTCATCAAGGCCACCTGCTCATGAGGACAGACAACACCACAGTTATGTGGTACATAAACAAGCAAGGAGGCACGCATTCCTACCCTCTATGCAGACTGGCCATGAATCTATGGGAACTTTGCTTGAAACTCAACATACAACTGCAGTCCCAGTTCGTGCCAGGGAAAGACAATACACTGGCAGACAGCTTAAGCAGAACTACCATGGATGCACACGAATGGATGCTGCACCCATACATCTTCTTACTCATAACACAATCATGGGGAAGCCCGGAGATAGATCTGTTCGCTTCACCCCACAATCATCAATTGAAGACATTCTGCTCAAGGACATACCACACACAGGCATGGAAAGTGGACTCTCTCTCTTTCAGCTGGAAAGCTCTAAAAGTCTATGCTTTCCCACCACTCCCATTAATGTCCAAGGTTTTACTGAAGATCAGGGCAGAGCAGCCAAGAGTGATTCTGATAGCTCCAGACTGGCCAAGGCAGCACTGGTACCCACTGTTAAATAGCATGTCACAGACAAAACCGTGGCCTCTCCCCCTATGGCCACTTCTACTGACGCAGAACAATTTCAAGACTCTGCATCCCAACCTGAAAACCTTGCAGCTAACTGCCTGGAGAATACCATGACTCCTCCTCAGAATACCTTATCCCAGAGAGTGAAGGACATCATTATGGAAGCTCGCCGGCCTTCCACAATGAAGGCATATTCAGCAAAATGGAAAAGATTTCTCACTTGGAACACAACAAAAGGCCTAGATGTGACAGTGATGAGCATGGTGCATATACTGGAATACTTGGCAGAATTGTTCCACAATGGCCTGTCTTACTCTTCCATTAAGATACATGCCTCAGCAATTTCAGCAGAATACAATGTTAATCCACCTGTCTTCTCGCATCCTCTCTTAAGACAGTTTCTGAGAGAAATCAAAAACATCAATCCTCCCAGGAAACCACCTTTACCGACTTGGGACCTTAACTTTGTGCTGGAGAAACTAACACTTCCTCCCTTTGAACCAGCAGCATCGGCGGATCTACAATTGCATTCCTTCTGGCCATAACTTCAGCAAGAAGAGTATCTGAGTTACAAGCTTTAATGGCAGTGCAGCCATTTCTTATTTTTCATCAAGACAGAGTTTCATTGAGAACCAATCCTACTTTTATGCCAAAGGTGGTATCCAGGGTATCCTTGAACCAAGCAATTCACTTGCCTACTTTCTTCCCAAATCCACAAAATAAAGGGGAGAAACTTCTACACACTCTGGACATACACAGACAATTACGCTACTATTTGGACAGAACTAAAAGTTACAGAAAGACTGACCAATTGTTTGTAGCATATGCTGCTGGGGCACAAGGAAAAGCAATTTCAAAACAGACAATTTCAAAATGGATAGGAAATTGCATTCGTTTTGTTACTCCTTTCATGGAAAGACTGTTCCTGCAAACATTAGGCCTCATTCCACGAGAGCCACAGCCACCACCACAGCCTTCCTAAGAGGGGTGGCTACCAAGGACATTTTAGAAGCTGCTACATGGAGCTCCGTGCATACATTTGCCAAGCATTACAATTTACCTTTATACTCCAGATCCAGAGCAGGTTTTGCTACAGCAGTCCTGCAGGGTATCTTAACTACCACCATCCTTTTCTTAGTACCTCCACCCCCAGATTGGCTATGGTATTCTACCCATATGTGATGACTGCAGATGCATCCTTGAAGGACATAGTACAGTTTTGTACCTACCATAAATGTAGATGTCCAATAGGTATGCATCTGCAGTCAGGTTTACCCTCCCCCCTTCCCCTCTGTGGTATTCTATTAGCTAGCTGGGGGAATCTATTATGGTGTATTTGTTTGTATATATATATATATATATATATGTATGTATGTATATATATATATATGTATATATTTTTGCATATGTTTGGAATTTTATTGCATTTCTCCAAAGTTAGCCTTCCTAGAGGGCACCTGGCATCTGGGGCAAGAAAAACTGAGGAAAATGGCGTCGGCTGATGCTTTTATACCCCAGACGCTCTGGCCGGGAAAGTGCGACATCAGCCGAGGCCAGACCCAGACTTTGGAATCCGGCCGACCGAAGGGCTGCCTGAGGCAGGACAACCCATATGTGATGACTGCAGATGCATACCTATCGGACATCTACATTTATGGTAGGTACAAAACTGTACTTTCTAGATATTGTAGATCTATTTTCAGAGTCCGGCCTGTCCCCTGACTCTTTACCCCCTGCCCCTGCTAAGCCAGACAAATACTACAGGGTCCCGGATTCTCATAAATTCCTATATAAAAACCCCGCTGCTGACCCAGAAACTGTATCTCAGAGTCCCAAGGGGGTTAAAGCTTCCACTGCAAAAAATCCTGTCCCCTCTGATAGGGATTCCAGGGCTCTAGACAGATGGAGGAATAAAAGTCTACACTTCTGCTACCCTGGCTGTAAGGGCTTTAAATTGTCAGTTTCATATGCTTAAATGTCAGCAATATTTAATGTCACTGCTTAAACAGAAAATGTTGACAAATACTGAATGTTCAGAGAACAAGGAATTGCAGGATTTATTGCATGCAACTGAACAAGTGGGAAAGCATACTTTGCAATGTGGTTATGTTTCACTGGAGGCCTCTTGCAGGGCCGCTGTTACAGGTTCTGTTATTAGAAGGCATGCTTGGTTAAAAGAACAGACTCTTGCCTGATCATGTTAAAGCAAAATTATTAGATGCACCATTACAGCATGATACTTTGGTACTAAAGCAGAAGAGATGTTGAAAAAAATGGAGGATAAAGCAAAATCCATGCAGACAGTCAAGGATTTCTTACAGGTACAGCCACCCAGGTTTAGCAGGAACTGGCCCTCTAAAAATTGGTCCTTTCCAGTGTCAGACAGACCACAAAGAGGCAGATACAGGCATCCCAGAGGTAGATATCCGTCCCAAGGCTCATACAGGCCTAAACAATGGGGGTGCTCCTACCTCCAAAAACGGAGAAGACAAATCACAGCCGTACAGGAAACAGTCACAGTGACTTTCCCCTACCAGTTCCAAGCAGTTTTCTTTTGACAGCCCCCTTGGGGGGAAAACTAGCACTTTTTTCATCAAATTGGCAAATGGTTACCCAAGACAAATATGTCCTGAACATAGTGCCCAAGGCTACACGTTCCATTTTCACACTCTACCAAGGTCAAAGGGCATGCCAGACCTGCCATACAGTCAATGGGCAGAGGCACAAAAGCAAATTACAGCCCTCATGGACATGAGGGCCATTCAGCAAGTACCACAACAACAGCAGGGGCAAGAACTTTACTCCAGACTTTTCCTAGTACCCAGGAAGGACAAAACCTGGAAACCAATACTGGACTTGTCTATACTAAATACGTTTCGGGAAATTCCAAAATTCTGGATGTTGACTCTACAGCAGCTACTGCCCATGCTGGGCAAGAGGGCTTGGCTTGTAACTTTGAACCTAAAAGAGGCATACCTGCATGTCCCAATCAGACAGTCTTGCAGAAGATACCTCAGATTCATAGTTGGCTCAATGCATTACCAATTCTCTGCACTGCCCTTTGGCTTATCTACTGCGCCCAGGGTCTTCACAAAATGCCTGGCACCAGTAATTGTGTTTTGCAGACAAAAAGGAATTCAAATATATCCCTAGTTGGACGACTGCCTAATTCAAGCAGAGAACAAAGGCACTCTTCTAAAGCATCTGGCATTTGTAAAAAGATAACTAATTGGCCTAGAGTACACAGTAAATGTAAAGAAATCAAAACTTGTGCCCTCTCAAGAGATCATATTCCTGGGTTGCAAGCTTAAATACAACTGCCCAGATGGCTTATCTCACGCCAGACATGCAAAAGCAACTGACTACTTATTTCAAGAAATTGGCAACAAAAACCCACTTCTCTGCAAGGAAATCCTGCAGGCCTTGCGTTTCGTGGCATCCTGCATTCTACTAATTCCATATGCCAGACTGCATATGAGGAAACTACAATGGTATCTGAAAAGTGTTTGGACTCAGCATTGCCACAGCCTGGAGACAGTAATTGCACTCATTCCCTGCCTACAACAGGAGTTTCGATGGTGGGCAGATGCCTGTCACCACAACAAGGGTCTGTCATTCAGTTTACCCACAGCCAGAAATACACTGACAACGGATGCATCAGATTATGCCTGGAGGGCCCATATGGCAGGAAAATGTATCCAGGGCACATGGCCTGCAAACCAGATGCATCTTCACATTAATCAAAAACAGATGCTAGCTGTTCAAAATGCCCTGACAGCTTTCAAGGACCTGCTTCATCCAGGACAGTTACTGATAAAGACAGACAACACTACGGTCATGTGGTACATAAACAAGCAGGGAGGTACACATTCCTATCCCCTCTGCAGATGAGCAATGACCTTATGGGGCACAGCATTGGCTTTTCAAGTTCACCTGCAAGCACAATTCCTGCCAGGAAAAACAAATACTCTGGCAGACGGACTAATCAGAAACCTCATGGATCCCAATGAATGGAAACTGGATCCACAAGTCTTCAGCATGATAATAAGGAAATGGGGATGCCCAGACATAGATCTATTTGCCTCCCCTCACAACTGTCAATTGCAGAGATTTTGCACAAGGATTTATCACAAGCAAGCATGGAAAGTGGACGCCCTATCATTCAGCTAGAAAAATCTAACCGTATATGCTTTTCCCCCACTGCCTCTCCTTCCCAGAGTACTCCTAAAGGTCAGACAAGAGAAGCCAAAAATGATACTGATTACACCAGACTGGCCACGCCAGCACTGGTACCCAATCCTAGAGAGCTTGTCTCAAGGTCCAGCATGGATATTACCTCAAACTTCTCACTTGCTAACCCAACAAAACAATCAGATCCTGCACAGCCAACTCAGAACCTTAAATCTGGCAGCATGGCGGATACTGTAGCCCTTCAGAACACTCCTCTTTCAAAAGCTGTTATGGATGTTATCTAGGAGGCCCAGTACCAGAACATCTTATGCAGAAAAATGAACGAGATTCTGTGCCTGGAACCAGGAACAAGGCACTGACACGTCTGTACCAAATATACCTCAGATTTTACAATACCAAACTGAGATGCTGAACAAAGGCCTTTCTTTCTCATCAATTAAGATTCATGCCTCTGCCATTTCAGCCCATTACAATACGGAACTACCTATCTTTTCTCATCCTTTAATAAGGCAGTACCTCAGAGGGGCCAAAAACATTAGGCCTTCCAAGGAGAGCACCATTTCCGGCCTGGGACCTCAATTATGTTTTGGAAAAACTCACACTGCCCCCTTTCGAGCCAGCACCAACAGCAGATATAAAATTCTTATCATGGAAAACAACTCTGCTCCTAGCAATAACCTCTGCAAGGCGAGTCTCGGAGTTACAAGCACTCATGGCTGTGGAACCTTTCATCACTTTTCATTCATACAGGGTTCCTCTGAAGACAAACCCTACATTTCTGTCTAAGGTGGTGTCCAGTGTGGCCCTCAACCAAACCATTCACTTGCCTACCTTTTACCCAAATCCACAGAACAAGGGTGAGAAAATTCTGCATTCTTTGGACATACACGGGCAGTTACGCTTCTACTTGGACAGAACTAAAGCTTTCAGAAAGACTGAGCAACTTTTAGTGTCATATGCTGCAGGATCACAAGGAAAGGCCATCTCAAAACAGACTATTTCTAAATGGATAGGCAATTGCATCTGTTTCTGCTATTTTCAACATGGCAAATCAGTGCCTAAGGGCATTAGGCCTCATTCCACCAGAGCAGCAGCCTTCCTCAGAGGAGTACCAACCAACGATATCTTAGAAGCTGCAACTTGGAGTTCAGTGCACACCTTTACAAAGCACTACCACTTGCCTCTCTACTCTAAATCCAGAGCAGGCTTTGCCACTGCAGTTCTGCAGGGCCTCATAGCCTCTCCTAATCCTATTTAGCCCAGCCACCCATCCTCAGCTTTGGGATACTACCCAAGAGTAATGACTGCAACAGTGAAACACAATGAACATAGTACAGTTGTGTACCTACCATAAATGTAGATGTTCGAGTGTATTCACTGTTGCAGTCCAGGTTACCCACTCACCATCCCCCTTCTCTTTGCTGGGACATATCTGCACTTCTCTATCCTATACAACCTTTTTGGTGTATTTGCTTGTAGATGAAGGAAATGTTATTTTTGTGCATGCATTTCTTATTGGCATATTTTTCAGTCTACCAATTTGGGGCACCTGACATCTGGGGCAAGAAAAACTGAAAAAAATGGCGTCAGCTGCATCTTTTATACCCCTGGCGCTCTGATGTCAGGGAAGAGGCGACAGCAACCGACGCCGGACCTAGACTTGACTTTGGAATTTTGGCCGACTGAGGGTAGCCTGCCAGCAGGATAACCCAAGAGTAATGACTGCAACAGTGAATGCACTCAAACATCTACATTTATGGTAGGTACACAACTGTACTTTCCTGATTCTCACAAGTTCCTTTTTAAAATCCCTACTGCGGATTCTGGGACCATTTCACAGAGACCCAAGGGCATCAAGGCTACTGCTGCCAAAAATCCTACCCCTCTGATAGAGACTTCAGGGCCCTGGATAGATGGGGTAAGAAAGTATACACTTCTGCAACTTTGGTCATTAGGGCCTTAAACTGCCAGTTTCATATGTTAAAGTATCAGCAGCATATCATTGGATTGCTTAAACAGAAAATGATGTTGATTCCTGACTGTGCTGAAAATAAGGAATGTCCTTCAAGGATGCATCTGCAGTCCTAACATATGGGTTGTCCTGCCTCAGGCAGCCCCTCGGTCGGCCGGATTCCAAAGTCTGGGTCTGGCCTCAGCTGATGTCGCACTTCACCCGACGTCATAGCTGCTGTGAATTGGGTATAAAGGCATCAGCCGATGCCATTTTCCTCAGTGTTTCTTGCCGCGCGGTGCCCGAAGCAGAAGCTGTTCGCAAGTGCTGGTCGGTCAGATCCAGAGATTTCTACTACCGAAGACTTCTAAAAAGCTAAGTACCCCGTTGGGGACTCTTTCTTGCCTCAGCCGATGTCAGAAAAAGTAAATAATTGTTTAACTTGTGGGAAACAAATACCTCATAAGGATTTCCACTCTTACTGCCTTCCTTGCTTAGGCCCAGACCACGACGTAACAGCTTGTCTAGCCTGTGCTTCCTTCAACCGACGGACACTTAGACGTCGGTCGGAGTTTGCAGAGGAGTTTTTTGGTCCCACTTTTGCTTACAAAATGCCGTCGGAGACTCTGACTTCACAATTAGCTAAAAAGCGTTAGGAAAAGGACCGACACTCGCGGCCCGCGGTTTCGGCCGAAACCAAGGTTAAGCCAACCGCGAGTGTCTCGGTTTCGGCTGAAACCGAGTCCTCGGTTCTTCCTTTGGCCGAAAGCTTACCTCCGACAGCCGAGGCCTCACACAGCATGGCTGAATCTGCTACTGAAATTTCTCCTGCTGTAGCAGGCACCCAGGATTTATCAGATACTATTCCTTTAGACATATCTACTCCTGCACGTGGAGCTGCTAGGCCCCCTGCATCTAAGTCTATCAAGGCTTTTTCTAGGGCTAAAGCAGCTAAATCTTCTAAGGCCTTGCCTGCTAAAACCCCCTCACACAGGCCTACCTCTAGTTCCCAAATGCTCAGCCTGGCTGAGGATCTCATTTCTTTGATCAGGGGATCCCAACCTCACCCAGACAGGGCCTCTCAACCCCCTCCAGAGAAGAGGCCTAGAGCAGAGCCCCCGGATCCAGTTTCTGCAGACTATTCCTCTGATGATTCAGAAAACACAAATCCTCCAGAAGGCCCTTATTCTCCATATGAGGATTCTGATGCAGAAGACTCCATTCCTTCTGCCTCTCCTCCTGAGGAATTTTCTTTTGGGGAAACCTTACATGCTATGAGAGAGCAATTTCAATGGCAGGGCCAGGATTTTTCAGATTCAAGGAAAAGGCTAAGGACCTTTTTACATTTACCACAGCATAGGCCTTTAGCCATTCCTCCAGTACTAACAGTTGTGGATGATGCATTTAATGATGCCTGTACTGCCCCTGACTCTCTTCCCCCGGCCCCTGCTAAGCCCGACAGATATTACAGGGTCCCGGACACACACTTTCACTTGTATAAGGCTGCTATTGCAGATCCTGAAACCATTTCACAGGGCCCCAAAGCTGTAGCAGCTGCCTCTGCCAAAAAAACCCTCCCCTCTGAAAGAGAATCTAGAGCACTAGAGAGATGGGGTAAAAAAGTTTATACTTCTGCTACTCTTTCGGCTAGAGCCTTAAACTGTCAATTCCACATGATTCAGTATCAGGAATTTTTGTTAGACCAGCTAAATAAAAAACTGTCCTCTCCTGGACCTATAGACCGTAAGTCCCTTCAGGATTTGGTACATAACACTCAGCAGGTCAGTAATCATTCCTTAAAATGCGGCTATGATGCACTGGAGGCTTCCTTTAGATCAGCTATGACTGGAACAGTGATCAGAAGGCATGCATGGTTAAAAGAGCAATCCTTACCAGACCATATAAAGTCCAAGCTCCTAGATGCTCCCATGGAGAAACAAAGTTTGTTTGGCTCCCCTGCACAGCAAGTGCTAAAGAAGGTGGAAGAAAAAGCAAAATCTGTCCAAACAGTCAAGGATTTCTTACAGGTCCAGCCTCCGAGGTTTAGTAGAAATTGGCCTTCGAAGAATTGGTCCTTTCCAGACACCTCCAGAGCACAGAGAGGCAGAAATAGGCACCCAAGAGGCAGAGGTCAATCCAGAGGTGCCTACAGGGGACGTCAGTGGCAGCCTAACAACCAGAGAAGTACTGCCACAGATCCAGCTACTACCACTTCCACAGGACAGACACAATGACTTGACTCTGATGCCACCTACCAGGGAACAACTGGAAGCACCCTTAGGCGGAAGGCTAGCCTTATTTTCAGTAAACTGGCATTACATTACAGGAGACAAATGGATTTTACAGACAATAGACAAAGGCTACAGGTTTCACTTCCACACTCTACCAAAAAAGAGAGGAATGCCAAACCTACCACCAAACCAAAAAACAAACGCTCTAGGACAAATCAACCACTTACTAAGGATGAGAGCTATAGAAAAGGTACCGCCTATGGAACAAGGACAAGGATTTTACTCCAGACTTTTCCTGGTACCAAGGAAAGAAAACCAATGGAGGCCTATTCTCGACCTGTCCGCTCTGAACACATATCTCATTGTTCCAAAATTCAAAATGCTGACCCTACAGCAACTTCTTCCCATGCTGGGCGAGGAGTCTTGGCTGGTGACTCTAGATCTCAAGGAGGCATACCTGCACGTCCCTATACGACCAGATTGCAGAAGATACCTCAGATTTCTTGCAGGATCAGAGCATTTTCAATTCTCAGCATTGCCCTTTGGCTTATCTACTGCGCCCAGAGTATTCACGAAATGCCTGGCATCAGTAATTGCTCATTGCAGGCTTCAGGGAATTCAGATTTATCCATACCTGGACGACTGCCTAATACAAGCGGACAACAAGACCAAATTAACAAAAGATTTGGAAAAGGTTGTACAACTACTGCAAGCCCTGGGATACACAGTCAACATGAAAAAGTCAAGGCTGGTACCATCCCAAAGGATAACATTCTTGGGTGCAGAACTGGACACTTCAAATTAGATGGCATTTCTCACAGCAGAAAAGCAAAAGCAACTACCACTCTATTTCATGGCATTAACAACACAGAACCAGCTTACAGCAAGGAAAGTCCTGCAAGCCCTGGGTTACATGGCATCCTGCATAATATTGATTCCACATGCCAGGCTGCATATGAGGAAGTTGCAATGGTACCTAAGGAATATATGGTCTCAACACAAGCACAGTCTAGAAGCCCAGATTCCAATAATTCCATGCCTGAAACAAGAATTCCTGTGGTGGGCTCAGGCCTGTCAGTTGAACAGAGGACTGCCTTTCCACAAACCTCGCCCATGTCAGACTATCACCACGGACGCCTCAGACCTAGGCTGGGGGGCACACATGGTGGACAAGTGTATACAAGGCCTATGGACACAAGACCAGCTGAACCTACACATAAATCAAAAAGAGATGCTGGCAGTGAAACAGGCAATTCAGACATTCAGACCATTTCTTCAACAGGGTCATTTGCTGATAAGGACAGACAACACCACAGTCATGTGGTATATCAACAAACAGGGAGGCACACATTCATATCCTCTATGCCGGATGGCAATGGACGTGTGGAATGTGGCCCTGAACCTCAACATTCAGCTCCAGGCCATATTTGTGCCAGGAAAAGAAAATATACTAGCAGACACCTTAAGCAGAACTGCCACGGATGCCCACTAATGGATGCTGCATCCAGACATCTTCAAATCCATTACAAAGAAATGGGGACTACCAGAAATAGACCTGTTCGCATCCCCACACAACCACCAATTGAGGAAATTCTGCACAAGGACATACCACCCACTTGCTTGGAAGGCGGACTCCCTATCCTTCAGTTGGGAAAACCTGACAGCATATGCATTCCCACCTCTTCCTTTGATGCACAAAGTGCTACTGAAGATCAAAGAAGATCACCCAATGATCATCCTGATAGCTCCAGACTGGCCGAGGCAGCATTGGTACCCGCTACTGAGGAGTATGTCTCGGACACACGCATGGCCTCTACCTCTAGTTCCTTTACTGTTAACACAGAACAACTTCAACATCCTACATCCAAACTTGAAAACACTGCAGCTAGCTGCTTGGAAAATTACATAAAACAAAATAACCCAGATTTATCTCAGAGGGTTAAAGACATTATCCTGGAGGCTCGCAGACCCTCCACAAGGAAGACTTATTCAGCCAAATGGAAAAGATACCTCATTTGGAGTGCAGCAAAAGGAGAAAATGTATCATTAGCAAACATAGCTAACATCCTGGAATATTTAGCAGAACTTTTCCACAATGGCCTCTCTTACTCCTCCATTAAGATTCATGCATCAGCAATTTCAGCAGAATACAACAAGGATCCTCCACTCTTCTCTCATCCTCTACTCAGGCAGTTTCTGAGAGGAATTAAAAATGTAAAGCCTCCAAGGAAGCCACCTTTGCCTACATGGGACCTTAACTTTGTGCTGGAAAAGTTAACACTTCCCCCTTTCAAACCAGCAGCAACAGCAGAATTACAGTTCTTATCTTGGAAAACTGCTTTCCTGCTTGCAATCACTTCAGCAAGAAGGGTTTCTGAATTACAGGTGCTAATGGCAGTACAGCCCTTCCTTATCTTCCATCAGGATAGAGTGTCCTTGAGAACTAACCCTACTTTTATGCCAAAGGTGGTCTCCAGGGTATCATTGAACCAAGCAATCCACCTACCAACATTCTTCCCCAACCCACAGAACAGGGGGGAAAGACTACTACATACCTTGGATGTGCACAGGCAATTGCGCTACTATCTGGACAGAACAAAGAACAATAGAAAAACTGACCAGCTTCTGGTAGCATATGCAACAGGAATGGAAGGAAAAGCAATTTCAAAACAGACAATCTCAAAATGGATAGGAAATTGCATTAGATTTTGTTACTCTTTTCATGGAAAGACAACTCCAGAAAACATCAGACCTCATTCCACAAGGGCTACAGCCACTACTACAGCTTTCTTACGAGGAGTGGCTACCAAAGACATTTTAGAAGCTGCTACTTGGAGCTCCGTGCATACATTTACCAAGCATTATAATCTACCTTTATACTCCAGATCCCGAGCAGGTTTTGCAACTGCTGTTTTGCAAGGGATCTTAACTACACCATAATCATCTTAGTGCCTCCTTCCCCAGTTTGGCTATGGTATTCTACCCATATGTTAGGACTGCAGATGCATCCTTGAAGGACATAGTACAGTTTTGTACCTACCATAAATGTAGATGTCCGAGAGGTATGCATCTGCAGTCAGGATTACCCACCCTCCTTCCCTCTGTGGTACTCCTAGGGTATTTGCCCATCTTGTAGCTAGCTGGGGGAATCTATTATGGTGTATTTGTTTGTATATATGTATATACATGTTTATTTTTGTTTGCTCTCTACTGTTTGGAATCATTTGCATTTATCCAAATTTAGCCTTCCTAGAGGGCACCTGGCATCTGGGGCAAGAAACACTGAGGAAAATGGCGTCGGCTGATGCCTTTATACCCAATTCACAGCAGCTATGACGTCGGGTGAAGTGCGACATCAGCCGAGGCCAGACCCAGACTTTGGAATCCGGCCGACCGAGGGGCTGCCTGAGGCAGGACAACCCATATGTTAGGACTGCAGATGCATACCTCTCGGACATCTACATTTATGGTAGGTACAAAACTGTACTTTTTCAGGATTCAATGCATTCTGCTGAACAGGTTGGAAAGCATACTTTGCAATGTAGTTTTGATTCACTGGAGGCATCTTGCAGGGCTGCTGTCACTGGGTCTGTACTTAAGGCATGCTTGGCTTAAGGAGCATTCTTTCCCAGATCATGTTAAAGCTAAATTGCTGGATGCTCCCTTAAATCAGGACCGCCTGTTTGGCAACAAAGCAGAAGTTCTTAAAAAGATGGAGGAAAAAGCTAAATCTATGCAAACTGTTAGATTTCCTACTAGTACAACCTCCAAGATTTAGTAGGCATTGGCCCTCTAAGAATTGGTCTTTTCCTGCCTCTTCCAGGCCTTCTCAGTCCAAACCCAGAACCAGCAGACCACCCAGGCTTCAGTCCCAGGGTACACACAGGACTAAACAGTGGGGAGTGGGGGCTCCCAATTCCAAATCAGGGAATAGTAAGACCCCCTCCCTATGGTAAACTGTCTCAATGACTTACCTTTAAAACTCCAAACACTTCTCAACTGACTGCGTCTTTGGGGGGAAAGATTGCTCTGCAGGCAAAAAACTGGGAACTCATTACCCAGGACAAATAGGTGTTAAATATAGATGTTATGTGATCCTATCTCGCCTACATTCTGTACTGATGGGCTCGGAGCCGATCCCTCGGCTCCGACTCGGCACGCTATGCTATAGAGCGAAGCCTCTTATTGGCTGAGCTATTCTCTATCCCAGGATGCACCACCACTAATCCCCCAGATCTCGTTTGCCGCTTACAAGCTAGGACGTGGTCTCAAACTTGGCTGAGCTAAGTGCTGTTTTTTTCTAAAGTTTTCCTGTCAGGAAATTCTCTTTTCTTACCCAAAAGCTGTTTTAACAGCTATTTGTTGTTGTACGAGTGTTTTTTGATATACTTTTGTGGTAAATTGTGTTTTTGTGTGTTTGTTTAGGGAAAGGTTTCCCGTTTAAGTTAGAGGGGCCTTCCCCTATTCATTAGTAGTTTCTATTTTCTTTTAAGGAAGTCAAGTACCTGTTTGAGTTAGAGGGTTCTTGGCCCTCCTTTTTGCTGTTGGTCATAATTGCATTGTACTGGTATTTTGATTTATTGTTAAAAAAAAAAAAAAAACTTTATTGTTGTTTAAAATCTGTGTTTTTTTCTGACTACAGAGTGTTCTTTACCACTGTTTTAGTGACTGTTTCAGAGACTTTATGTCTAAAGAACATAGACCCTCAGGGTTCAAGAAGTGCACGAGGTGCAGTTATAAAATGTCGATAACTGATGACCACTCCTCGTGTGTATACTGTTTAGGCGCCAAGCACCTACAGGAGTCCTGCAGCGTGTGTCACGCCTTTTCCTCTAGGGTCCTCCAAGAGAGGAAGAATAAATGAATCTTGAAAGGGCTGATTAAACCCTCCTTCGAGTAGGCCTTATCTTCCTCATCCTCTCCAACTAAGAAAAGGAAAGCGTCGGCTCTGACCAGCCCGTCGGAACCGACTACTAAGAAATCCAGGCAGGCTTCTCCATCGGCTCCACGGACTTCGGAGCCGAGGGTGGATCGGTCTGCCTCGATGCCCCCAGTCTCGACTCCTCTGGTTTCGGAGCCGATGACTGGGGCTTCGAGAGGCGGGTCACCTTCATCGGCTCCACTGATTTTGGAGCCGATGAGGGTTGCCGGCTCAGACTCTTCCCCTTCGGCGCCGAAGCCCTCCTCGGCACCGAGGGAAATTGTTTTGGGATCTCCCTCGGCACCGATATTGGTTGAGTCCATTCGGAGCCGGTCCCCCAGTCCTTTGGAGCCGATGGAGAAGTCAGTTCGGACCCGATCGGTTTCATCTAGATCTTCCAAGATGTCTGATTCGGACATCGACAGGGTGCTCCTAAGACTTTTTCAGTCTCCTGTGTTCCAAAAATTAGTTTCGGCTCCAGCCCATTCGGCTTCGGAGCCGATGGCCCACCCTGTAGTTCTGGTTCCTCCTCCAACAGCCTCGGCACCGTTGGAGCCAGTGCTGGTGGAGCCGATGGAGGTTTTTGGGTCGGCCCCGACCCTTACTCCAACCCCGGCTCTCGAGTCGGAGTTCGGTACACGGACCTCCTCTGTCGGCCCCGGGGGGGGGGATGCTTCGGGACTGATGTTTTCGGTTCCAAGCCTTCCTCTCGGTGCGTCGGCTGCAGGGGTACCGTCTACTGTTGTGGCCACGGGGGTTGGACCTTCCCAGGATTCTGGTGGTCCGGCCTTCAGGGCCATGAGGAGTGTGTTAGCCAAATCTTCTTTGGCTACCTCCACGGTCTCACCAGCACCTTCCTTACATACGTAGACTGGGTCTTTGGCAGTCCCCCTGTCCTTAGACAGCGGAGCCCCGGGGCCTGAGGTCACCCCCACTGGGGGTTCCCCCCCTCCTGGAGGTCCCTCTGAAGCTTCTTCAGAGGAACCCCCAAGGAAAAGATCGTGCAAGAGGAAGCACGTTGACTCCCCCGATGAGTCTCTCACGTCAGACACTGATCTTGATGATGCAGAGGGGTCCCCTAAGTCGTCCTCAGATGATGTCTCCTTTGCAGACATCCTGGAAGCCCTCAAACAACGAGGCGGCTGGTACTCCAAACCCCCTTCTGCTGACGAGTCGGTGTTCCTTAATGCCTTCGGGGTTCAGCCCTCCGCCTCCTGGGTGTCTCCGCCCTTCGACGAGCTCCTAGATTTGATCTGTCGGGCTGGGAACATCCAGACTCTGTGGAACCGGTGCCTGCTCGCCCAAATAAGTTCCTATCAGCACCCCCAGAGAAGGAGTTTTTGACAAAAGGTGTGGCTGTAGATGCCTTGGTGGTGGCATCTGCTACCCAACAAGATGTAGCAGAGGCTTTGACGTCCGTCCATCCTCCTAATAAGGAGTCTAGGAGCATGGATCGGTACGGGAAGCGCACCCTCAGTTCAGCGGCCTTTACCTTAAGGTCCCTGAACTATTTAACGCACTTCACCAGGTTTCAGAGGGATCTGATCAAGGAGCTTTCAGATACCCTCTTGGGTAACCTACCTGAGCAGCTGGCCCAGACGGTTGGCTCTCAGTTGGCTACGCTGTCATCGATATCAAACTCGTCCATGAGGCTCATTTCATATGCGGCCGAGGGGGCGAGTAGAGCGGCGGGTACGGGTATTGCTCTACAGAGGCAAGCCTGGCTCTGCCTGTGTCATTTTGCGGCTGCCTTCAAGTCTTCCTTTGCCGACGCTCCCTTTGATGGGTCCTCTTTGTTTGGACCCAAGGTAAAGGACGCATTGACCCGCTGCGAGCAAGAAGGTAAGACTTTGACTGCCGTAGGGGCACGATTTTCGTTTTTCGAGGCACCTAAAAGCCTGGGAAGGTATCACTCAGGACCGATGGGTGCTTCGAATTATCGCCGGAGGTTACGCCATCCCTTTTTCTCACTCCCCACCTCCGTCCAAGAAAATCCCGGACCCGCCACCCAGTCAACGGGAAATTGCAGCCTTAGAAGTCTCAAAGCTGCTTCAAAAAGGAGTCATCCAACCGGTCCCCGCAGACCAGATCGGATTAGGGACTTACTCAAGATTCTTTTTGGTGCCAAAAAAGACCGGGGACTTGAGGCCCATTTTGGACCTCAGTATTCTAAATCGTTCAGTCAAAAAGTCCAAGTTCCGAATGGTCACCCTACAATCCATTCCCCCACTGCTGGAGAAAGGTGTTTGGATGTGCTCCATAGATCTCAAGGACGCTTATTACCACATCATGGTAGATCAGGCGTCCAGGAGACATTTGCGCTTCAGCCTAGGAGACAGTCATTTTCAGTTCCGCGCGCTGCCCTTTGGTCTCACCACAGCCCCCAGGGTGTTCACCAAATGTTTGGCGGTCGTGACTGCTCACCTGAGGAGTCTAGGATTCCAGGTGTTTCCGTATCTAGACGGCTGGCTCCTAACTGTCACCTCCAGGCGTCTACTATTGCAGAACCTACAAGCCACAATATCACTGGGCACTTCCCTTGGAATCACCTTCAATTGGCCAAAGTCTGTGTTGCTGCCATCTCAACGCATAAGATTCATCGGAGTAGAGATAGACTCAAACCAAATGCGGGTCTATCTTCCTACAGAAAGGATACAAACCATACAGGCTCAAGTTCGAGCCTTACTTCTCAGATCCAAAGCTCCAGCCAGAATGGTCCTGCAGCTATTGGGATCTATGTCCGCCACTGTTCTTCTAGTCCCCCTAGCAAGGTTGCATATGAGAATTCTCCAGTAGCTTCTTTCAACACAGTGGTCCTTTCAGGATCTCCCTCTCAGTCACCTCATACGGATCACGGAAACCTGCAAACGGGACCTTCGCTGGTGGCTGGTGCCCTCCAATCTGGATCAGGGTCGACCCTTCGTTCCACCTCCTCCTATGGCCACTTTGACTACGGACGCCTCCCAGATGGGGTGGGGTGGGGGGGAGGGCATTTCCTGGGCAGGTCAGTCCAAGGCAAATGGCATTCAGAAGAGAGTCTTCTTCATATCAACATTTTGGAAATGAGGGCGGTGCTTCTATCTCTACAAGCCCTCCACGATTACCTCCCTCAGGGCATGATTGCCGTTCACTCCAACAGCATGTCAGTGGTCTGGTACCTGAACAAGCAGGGAGGAACCAGATCCTACCCTCTATGCAGAGAGGCTATGAGAGTATGGGAATGGGCAGTGTCGACCAGACGTTTTCTGATAGCAACTCATATCCCTGGCAAATCCAATGTGATAGCCGACAGACTGAGTAGAACTATCCTCTCTCCTCACGAGTGGTCTCTGAACAATACAGTGGCAACGCAGATTTTCAGCAAATGGGGAATTCCTTGTTGCGACCTCTTCGCAACCCCGCTGAACGCGAAGTGCAAAAAGTTCTTCTCCCTCACTCCAGCTCCGGGGGAGAGCCCTATGGACGCACTAGCCCATCCTTGGTCCACCGGCTTGCTATACGCCTTCCCCCCAGTTCCCCTTTTTCCCAGAGTGATCCAAAAGGTGTCTCACTTGGGGAGCAAAATGATCTTAGTTGCTCCTTACTGGCCTCGTCAGGTATGGTTCCCCTAACTTCGGAAATATGCACTGGACGGTCCATCGTTCCTGGATCAGATTCCAGACCTATTAATTCATCAGTCGGGACTACTCCACCAGTCCCTTCACACTTTGAAGTTAACAGCTTGGCTCCTCCTCTTCCGACTATAGTCAGGAATCATACCTTAGACCCGGAAGTCATACATATCTTATCTTCAGCCCACAAGTCTGCCACTAAGAAATTGTATACTAGCAAATGGAAGAGATTTGCTATTTGGGCTCAACTCCAGGGTCTGGATCCCATCACTATTCCTGTATCGGAAGTCCTAAAATTTCTAACTTCCCTATTCAATCAAGGTTCTTCAGTCTCTACCATCAAGGTCCAATTGGCAGCTATTTCCAATTTTCATGAATCTATAAACCCACCTTTAATGAGCAACAGATTGTGTAAGACCTTCATGAAAGGTGCTGCGCTTTTACGACCGCCGATTTCTCATCCTGCTCCTCCATGGGATCTCGATGTGGTGTTACGTGCCTTAACTTCCTCCCCCTTCGAACTGGCAGCAACATGTGATTTGAAATTTCTATCGTGGAAAACTGCTTTTCTGGTCACGATTACTTCTGCCAGAAGGGTTTCAGAGCTTCAAGCTTTATCTGTAAAACCTCCATACCTGGTTTTTCACAAAGATAGAGTATTTCTCAGGCCTAATCCATCCTTTGTCCCTAAAGTTTGTTCCAGTTTTTGCCTACAACAGTCATTAGAACTTCCAGTTTTCTTTCCAAAGTACTCAAACAAAGCGGAATACATATTCCACACATTGGATGTCCACAGGCAATTGCGTTTTTATTTAGACAGGACCAAATAAACAAGGAAAACAGATCAATTGTTTGTGTCCTTTTCGGATAATAAATTGGGCAAAGCCGTCACAAAGGTCACTATTGCCAAATGGATCAGGGACTGTATTAGTCAAGCTTATTCCTCTTCTAATAAAGAGCTTACGACCTCTGTCAAAGCTCACTCTACAAGAGCTATGGCTACTTCAATAGCATTCCATTCTAAGCTTGCCATTAGTGACATTTGTGCTTGACTCACGTGGTCTTCCCGCACACTTTCATTTCCCACTACAAATTGGATGTGGCATCTCGGGGCGAGCTTCATTTGGTTCCACAGTGCTCAGGAGTGTTTTCCAGTGAGCCACCCAGGATTTAGGTGCTAGGGACGCTGTCCCATCAGTACAGAATGTAGGCGAGATAGGATCACATAACATCTTTTAGTTATGTACTCACCATAACTTTAGATGTTTGGGATCCATCTCGCCACATTCTAATAACCCACCCTCCTTCCCCCTGCCTTGGAGATCAGATGAGATTGGACGGTCCGAATTCTATTGTTTCATCTTGAAACATCTGGCAATGTTATATAAACAAGTTATGTGTGTGTGCATGAATGCGGACAAACAAGATCTGGGGGATTAGTGGTGGTGCATCCTGGGATAGAGAATAGCTCAGCCAATAAGAGGCTTCACTCTATAGCATAGCGTGCCGAGTCGGAGCCGAGGGATCGGCTCCGAGCCCATCAGTACAGAATGTAGGCGAGATGGATCCCAAACATCTAAAGTTATGGTGAGTACATAACTAAAAGTTTCCCAAGGATACAGATTTCATTTTCACACTTTACCAACCCCAAACCGTTGGTCAGATCTACCCCCAGATCAGTGGGCAGAGGCTCAAAAGCAAGTAATCTCTCCCAAGCATAATTGCTATTCAAACTGAACCAGAAGAGGAAAAGGACAAGGTTTCTACTCAAGACTTTTCCTGGTACCCAGAAAAGACAACTCGTGGCATCCTATCCTAGACCTTTCCATATTAAACACCTTTTTGGTAATAAAATTCAAGATGCTAATTCTTTACCAGTTACTTCCTATGCTAGGCAAAGATGCCTGGTTGGCAACACTGGATTTAAAAGAAGCCTACCTGTACATCCCAATCAGGGAATCTTGCAGAAGATACCTACGCTTCAAAGCAGGCTGCATGCACTATCAGTTCTCTGCACTTCCCTTTGGCTGATCTACTGCGCCCAGGGTATTCACAAAGTGCCTAGCTCCAGTCACTGCATTTTGCAGGCAAAGAAATATTCAAATTTACCCATACCTGAACGATTTTCTAATTCAGGCAGAAAGCCAGGACATACTTTTGAAACATATTGCATTTATACTAAAGGTACTAACTTGTCTGGGGTACACCATAAACAAAAATAAATCGCATCTGGTACCCTGTCAACAAATTATATTCCTGGGAGCAAGCTTGAACACAACTTCCCAGATGGCTTTCCTCACGCCAGAGCAACAAATTCATTTAACAACTTACTTCAAACTAATGGCCACAAAAAGCCTGCTTTCTGCAAGGCAAATACTGCAAGCCTTGGTGTTCACGGCCTCCTGCATTCTACTAATTCCATATGCAAGACTGCATATGAGGAAACTACAATGGTATCTAAAAAGCCTATTCTCAGGATCTAGAAGCAATGATCGCTATCTTACCTTGCCTACAGTTAGAGTTCCTTTGGTGGGCAGAGGCCTGCCACCTAAACAAGGGACTGCCATTCACTCTACCCCCTGCTGCCCAAACCTTAACAACAGACGCATCAGACTATGCATGGGGGACTCACCTGGCAGGGAAGTGCATTCAGGGCAAATGGAACCCAAATCAAATGCACCTACATATCAATCAAAAAGAAATGCTAGCTGTACAGAATGCTCTGACAACCGTCAAGGACCACATTCTTCCAGGACAATTAATGGTAAGGACGGACAACATCACTGTCATGTGGTACATAACCGGGGGGGGGGTACCCATTCTTACCCCCCTTTGCAGACTAGCCGTGGCTCTGTGGAACACAGCCTTGAGCTACCAAGTGCATATACGGGCTCAGTTCCTGCCAGGAAAACGAAATACACTTGCAGACGAACTCAGCAGAAGTCTCATGGACCCACAGGAGTGGAAACTGGAACCAAACATTTTCAACATGTTGATTAACAAATGGGGGAACTCAATTATAGACCTGTTTGCCTCCCCCCAGAACTACCAATTGGACAAATTCCACACAAGGACTCCCCACAAACAAGCTTGGAAAGTGGATGCTCTATCCTTCAGCTGGAAAAATCTATCAGTTTATGCCTTTCCTCCTCTGCGTCTCCTCTCCAAAGTACTAATAAAGATCAAACAGGACAAACCAAGGACGATACTGATTGCACCAAAGTACTACTAAAGATCAAAGAGGACAAACCAAGGACGATACTGATTGCACCAGACTGGCCACGCCAACACTGGAACCCCCTCTTGCGTAGTTTGTCCCTGCTGGCTCCATGGCACCTGCCTCAAGCCCCTACCCTGCTGTCACAGCAGGAGAGCCAGATTCTGCACCCTCAGCTTCAAACCCTGACCCTGGCAACCTGACTAATTTCCTAATCTCTCCATTACCATCCCTCAGTAAACAAGTGTTGGATGTCTTTTTGGAGGCAAGGAGGCTGAGTACTAGAACATCCTGTGCTGAAAAATGGAAAAGATTCTGTGCCTGGGACCAAACTCAAGGGATAGGCACAGCAGCACCTAGTTTACCTCATATTCTTCAATACTTAACTGAGATGCTTCACAAGGGCCTTTCTTTTTCCTCCATCAAAGTTCATGCCTCAGCCATTTTAGCTCATTACAACACAGAACCCACCCCTCTTCTATCATCCACTGCTCAAGCAGTTCCTCAGAGGGGCCAAAAAGTTAAGACCACTCAGGAGAGCCCCAATTCCAGCCTGGGACCTTAACTTTGTATTGGTAACACTCACTCTTCCTCCTTTTGAGCCAGCTGCAAGTGCAGAGTTAACATTTCTTTCCTGGTTAACAGCCTTCCTTTTAGCAATTACTTCAGCAAGAAGGGTATCTGAACTACAGACCCTTATGGCAGTGGAGCCTTTCATCATCTTTCATGCGGACAGGGTGTCCCTCAGGACCAATCCCTCCTCCATGCCCAAGGTGGTATCCAGTGTGGCTCTTAATCAGTTCATTCATTTGCCAACCTTCTTTTCTAATCCACAGAACTAAGGGGAATGGATCCAGCACTCCCTAGATGTGCACAGACAACTTACATTTTACTTGGACAGGACTAAACCTCAAAGAAAATCTGAACAACTGCTAGTGGCATTTGTTGCAAGGGCAGAGGGAAAGGCAATTTCAAAGCAAACCATTTCTAAATGGATAGGCCATTGCATTCATTTTTGCTATAAGCACCATGGAAAACCTATCCCACAGAGGATTAGACCCCATTCAACCAGGGCTGCTTCTCCCTCTGCAGCCTTTCTTAGAGGTGTACCTACCAAGGACATCCTAAAAGCTGCTACCTGGAGATGTGTACATACTTTTACCAAGCATTACCATTTACCAATTTTCTGTAAATCCAGAGCTGGCTTTGCCACTGCAGTCTTGCAGGGCCTTATAGCTGGTCCTAATGCTATCTAAATGCCTCTTCCCATCCTTTGCTTTGGGAATCTACCCAAATGGGATGAATACATCAGTGAAACACGAAGAACATAGTACAGTTGTGTGCACTTACCATAAATGTAGATGTTTGAGTGTATTCACTGTTGCAGTCCTGGTTAACCTCCCTCCAGCCCCGACTTCTTTTTTCTTTTTTTTTTTTTTTTTTTTTTAATACCTTTAGTCTCCTTTAATATGCTTAAAAGCTTTTTGGAGTATTTGCTTTTTTGTTGGAGGTGTATCTTTGTGTGTGTATATATATATATATATATATATATATATATATATATAACATTTATTTATTTATTTTTTTAATTGCTTCCCATTAGGGGGGCACCTGACATCTGGGCAAAAAAAAACTGATGTAATGGCGTCGGCTGCATGCTTTATACCCCTGACTAGCTGACGTCACGGACGATGAGACAGCAACCGACGCAGGACCCAAGACTCTGATAATCAGGCCGACAGAGGGCTACTGCAAGCAGATAACCCAAATGTGATGACTGCAACAGTGAATACACTCGAACATCAACATTTATGGTAAGTGTACACAATTGTACTTTCTCTGCAGTTCCCTTTGGCTTATCTACTGCGCCCAGGGTATTCACAAAGTGACTGGCTCCAGCCATTGCATATTTCAGGCAGAGAAACATTCAAATTTACCCATACTTGGACGATTGCCTGATTCAGGCGGATAGTCAGGAATTGCTACTTCATCAGCGGACATTTGTAAAGAGACTCCTAACTTCTCTGGGGTATACCATCAACGAAAATAAATCGCATCTGGTACCCAGCCAAGAAATTGTATTCCTGGGAGCAAGCTTGAACACAACTTCCCAGATGGCATTCCTCACTCCAGAAAAGCCGGTTTGTTTGACAAATTACTTCAAACTACTGGCCACCCAAACCCAGCTATCTGCAAGAAAAATTCTGCAAGCCCTAGGGTCCATTCTCCTAATTTCATATGCAAGACTGCATGTGAGAAAACTTCAATGGTACTTAAGTCTCTGGTGTCAACATTCTCAGGACCTGGAAACAGTGATTCTGATCATTCCTTGCCCAAGGACAGAGTTCCTTTGGTGGGCATAGGCCTGCAACCCAGCAAGGGAGTCCCTTTCCCTCAACCCCTCACTGCCCAAACCCTGACAACAGACGCATCAGACTATGCATGGGGGGCTCACATGGCAGGCAAATGCATTCAAGGCAAATGGAGCCCAGGATAAATGCACCTGCATATCAATCAAAAAGAAATGTTAGCTGTACAGAATGCACTGACAGCCTTCAAATACCTTATCCTTCCAGGATAACTCTTGATAAAGACAGACAACACCACAGTCATGTGGTACTGCTCATAAATGAGCAGGAGGGAACTCATTCCTACCCACTCTGCAGGTTAGCCATTGCTCTTTGGAACACAGCCTTGAGCAACCAAGTGCACCTGCAAGCTCAATTCCTGCCAGGCAAACAAAATTCACTGGCAGATGACTTAAGCAGAAATCTAATGGACCCACATGAGTGAAAACTGAAACTCAGTTCATTCAAGCTTTTAATCCACAGGTGGGGGGGACACCAGAGGTGGACCTCTTTGCTTCCCCCCAGAACCATCAATTGAGCAAATTTTGCATCAGAACTCCCCACAGCCAAGCATGGAGATTGGATGCCCTATCCTTTACATGAAAAAAACTCTTGGTCTATGCCTTTCCCCCTCTGCCCCTCCTCTCGAAAGTACTACTCAAGATCAAACAGGACAGGCCAAGGACAATTCTTATTGCACCAGACTGGCCACATCAGCACTGGTACCCACTTTTACGCAGTCTGACAACAGTGACACCCTGCCACCTGCATCAGACCCCCTCTCTGCTGTCCCAGCAGGAGGGCCAGATTTTGCATCCTCAGCTGCAAACCCTGAACTTAGCAGCCTGGCTTATTCCCTGAATACATCACCAGCAACCCTCAACAAACAGGTATTTGATGTTATCCTTGAGGCCAGGAGGCCTAATACTAGGAAATCCTATTCAGAAAAGTGGAAAAGATACTGTTCTTGGAGCCATTCTCAGGGAAAGGACACAACCGTGCCCACCTTAGATCTAATCCTAGATTATCTAGCAGAGCTGCTCCACAAAGGCCTATCCTTCTCATCCATTAAGATTCACGCCTCTGCCATCTCAGCTCATTACAATACTGAGCCAACACTCTTCTCTCACCCTCTGGTCAAACAGTTCCTGAGAGGAGCTAACAATTTAAGACCACCCAAGGAGAACTCCCACTCCTGCCTGGGACCTTAACTTTGTACTAGAGAAGCTCATGCTTCCCCTTTTGAGCCTGCTGCTCCAGCAGAGTTAAAATTCCTCTCTTGGAAAACAGCCTTACTTCTAGCCATCACTTCAGCAATAAGAGAGTGAGATACATGCCCTTATGGTTGTGGAACCCTTCATTATCTTCTATGTGGACAGGGTTCCCCTCTGGACAAACCCATAATTTATGCCCAAGGTGGTATCTAGTGTGGCTTTAAACCAATCCATCCATTTACCAACCTTTTTCAATCCATCCATTTACCAACCTTTTTTCCTAATCCTCCAAATAAAGGGAAAGGATCCTGCACTCCTTGAATGTGCACAGATGTCTGGTCCTGTCAAGGTAGAACCTAAGCTGTTTCAGAAAATCTGATCAGCTGCTAGTCAGCTTTGCTACAGGGGCAGAGGGCAAGGCCATTTCAAAGCAAACCATCTCCAAGTGGCTAGCACACTGCATCCATTTCTGCTACAAGCACCATGGAAAACCTACCCCACGTGGGATCAGAACCCATTCCACTAGGGCTACCTCCACCTTTACAGCAATTCTCAGGGGAGTCTCTACCAGAGGCGTCCTGGAAGCTGCAACCTGGAGTTCAGTACACACCTTCAACAAGCATTACCACTTGACTCTTCATCTTCTTTCGGCTGTTTCCATTAGGGGTCGCCATAGCGGATCATCTGTTTCCATTGCTTCCTGTCCTCTGCATCATGCTCTTTCACATTAGCCACCTGCATGTCCTTTCTCACCACATCCATAAACCTTATCTTAGGCCTTCCTCTTTTCTTCTTACCTGGCAGCTCCATCCTTAGCATCCTTTTCCCAATATACCCAGCATCCCTCCTCAGCACATGTCCAAACCAACGCAATCTCGCCTCTCTTGCTTTGTCTCCAAACTGTCCAACCTGAGCTGACCCTCTAATATACCGATTCCTAATCCTGTCCATACTAGTCACATCCAGTGCAAATCTTAACATCTTTAACTCTGCCACATCCAGCTCTGACTCCTTCCTTTTCGTCAATGCTACCGTCTCCAACCCATATAACATAGCTGGTCTCACTACCCTCTTGTAGACTTTCCCTTTCACTCTTATTGGTACCAGTCTGTCACAATTCACTCCTGACACTCTTCTCCACCCATTCCACCCTGCCTGTACTCTCTTCTTCACCTCTCTTCCACACTCACCATTACTCTGGACTGTTGATCTCAAGTACTTAGTCATCCACCTTTACCAACTCGACTCCCTGCATCCTCACCATTCCTCTACCCTCCCTCTCATTTACACACGTATATTCTATTTTAGCCCTGCTGACCTTCCTTCCTCTCCTCTCTAAAGCATATCTCTACCTCTCCAGGGTCTCCTCAACCTGGTCCCTACTCTCACTACATATCACAATGTCATCTGCAAACATCATAGTCCACAGGGCCTCCTGTCTAATCTCATCTGTCAACCTGTCCATCACCACTGCAAATAAGAAAGGGCTCAGAGCTGATCCTTGATGTAATCCCACCTCCACCTTAAACGTATCTGTCACTCCCACCGCAGTCCTCACCAATGTCACACTACCCTTGTACATATTCTGTACCACTCTTACATACTTCTCTGCCACTCCCGACTTCCTCATACAATACCACAACTCCTCTCTAGGCACCCTGTCATATGCTTTCTCTAAGTCCACAAAGACACTCCTTCTGACCTTCTCTGTATTTCTCCAACAACACTCTCAGAGCAAATATTGCATCTGTAGTGCTCTTTCCCGGCATGAAACCCATACTACTGATCACTAACCATCACCTCCCTTCTTAACCTAGCTTCCACTACTCTTTCCCATAACTTCAAGCTGTGACTGATCAATTTTATCCCTCTGTAGTTACTGCAGCTCTGCACATCACCCTTATTCTTAAAGATAGGTACCAAAACACTTTTTCTCCACTCCTCAGGCATCCTCTGACTTTCCAAAATTTCATTAAACAGTCTGGTTAAAAATTCCACTGCCATTTCTCCTAAGCACCTCCATGCTTCCACTGGTATGTCATCTGGGCCAACAGCCTTTCCATTCTTCATCCTCTTCATAGCTGTCCTTACTTCCTCCTTGCTAATCTGCTTCACTTCCTGATTTACTATCCCCACATCATCCAACCTTCTCTCTCTCATTCTCTTCATTCGTCAGCCCTTCAAAGTACTCTTTCCATATACTCAACACACTCTCCTCACTTGTGAGTATGTTTCCCTCACTGTCCTTTATCACCCTTACCTGCTGCACATCTTTCCCAGCTCTGTCCCTCTGTCTAGCCAATGGGTACAGGTCCTTTTCTCCCTCTTTAGTGTCCAATCTCTCATACAACTCTATATGCCTTATCCTTAGCCACCTCTCTCTTTGCCATGCGCCTCATCTCCTTATACTCATGTCTACTTTCTTCATCTCTTTGACAATCCCACTTCTTCTTCGCCAGCCTCTTCCTCTGTATACTCTCCTGTACTTCCTCATTCCACCACCATGTCTCCTTGTCCTCCTTCCTCTGTCCAGATGTCACACCAAGCACCTTCCTAGCAGTCTCCCTTACTTAGCTCTGCTGTAGTTACCCAGCTATTCGGTAACTCTTCATTGCCTCCCAGTGCCTGTCTTAACTCTTCCCTGAACTCCACCTCACATTCACCCTTTTTTAACTTCAACCATTTAATCCTTTGCACTGCTTTCACACTCCTCCGCTTCTTGATCACCAACATCATCCGGCAGACCACCATTCTATGCTGCTTAACTACACTTTCCCCAGTCACCACTTTACAGTCTCCAATCTCCTTCAGACTGGCCCTCCTACATAGGATATAATCCACCTGTGTGCATCTTCCTCCACTCTTGTACGTCACCCTATGCTCCTCCCTCTTCTTAAAATACGTATTCACCACAGCCATGTCCATCCTTTTCACAAAATCCACAATCATCTGACCTTCTGCATTCCTCTCCTTAACACCATACCTACCCATCACTTCCTCATTTCCTCTGTTCACTTCACCAACATGCCCATTGAAGTCCACTCCAATCACTAGTGTCTCACCCTTGGGTACACTCACCACCACTTCATCCAACTCATTCCAAAATTTTTCTCTCATCCATCGCACACCCAACTTGTGGAGCAAATGCACTAACAACATTCATCATTACACCATCAATTTCAAGCTTCATAAACATCACTCTATCAGACACTCTCTTCACCTCCAAAACACTCTTGGCATACTGTTCCATTAGGATAACCCCTACCCATTTCTTCTGCCATCCACACCACGATAGAACAATTTGAACCCGCCTCCTATACACTTGGCCTTACTTCCCTTCCATCTAGTCTCTTGCACACACAATATATCAACCTTCCTTCTCTCCATCTTATCAGCTAGCTGTCTCCCTATACCAGTCATACTGCCAACATTCAAAGTTCCTACCCTCAGTACTACACTCCTAACCTTCCTCCTCTCTTCCTGCCTTCGGGCATGGCTTCCCCCTCCTCTTCTTCTTCGGCCAACAGTAGCCCAGTTTCCGCCAGCACCCTGTTGGCTAACAGTACTGGTGGCAGTCATTGTTAACCCGGGCCTCAACCGATCCCGTATGTAATTATGAAATGTTCTCTGCATCAGTAATTTGGCAGAGGTTTTACACCAGAAGCCCTTCCTGACGCAACCCACCCCATTTATCCGGGCTTGGGACCGGCACAAAGAAATGCACTGGCTTGTGCATCCCCAGTGGCTGGGTTAAGCATTACCACTTGACTATCTTTTCTAAATCCAAAGCTGGATTTGCTACAGCAGTCTTACAAGGCCTGCTAGCCAGCTCTAATACTTCTTGACTGCCTCCACCCTTCCGCAGCTTTGGGAATAAACCCAAGTGTGATGACTGCAACAGTGAAACATGAAGAACATAGTACAGTTGTGTACACTTAACATAAATGTAGATGTTTGAGCATTCACTGTTGCAGTCCTGTTTACTGTCGCTCCAGCCCCCTGACTTTTCTGTACTTTCTACCTATCCTCTTTTTTGGCCATACCTTATGGCAATAGTATTTACTTTTTACTGGAGGGGGCTCCTGACATCTGTGGCAAGAAAAACTGATGATGTAATGGTGTCGGCTGCATGTTTTGTACCCCTGACGTCATGGAAGAGGCGACAGCATCTGACTCAGAAATCCCAAGACTCAGTATTTGGGCCGACTAAGGGCTACCTGCAGGCAAATAACCCAAGTGTGATGACTGCAAAAATGAATACACTCCAACATCTACATTTATGGTAAGTGTACACCACTGTACTTTCGTTTGAGTTTGAGAACTGCCTTCTCCTTAGACTGTTTAAGTTAGAGGGCTGTGACTTCCTTTCATCCTCCCTTCATCATCTCTATCTGTTTTTCATAGTTAAGTTTTACTGTTTAAATTGTTGCAGTTTAAAAAATAAAATTCTCTAGCTAATTTCCCTTGTTATTATCTCTTTTTCAGGATGTATTTTAAAGATTCAAAGCAATCAGGTTTCAAAAAATGTGGACAGAAAATGTCCCCAACTGATAGAGGCACAATTTGTGTCTATTGCCTAGGAGCTGTTCATCTCCAGGAGTCTTGCTCCGTTTGTCAGTCTTTTCATCACAAACAAATTGATACTGTGAGGTCTCTTAAAAACCCCGTTCTCAGAAACAATACAAGAAGGTTCGGGTTTATCAAAGACTGACCAGTCTCCATCTTCAAAATCAGACAAGTCTGAGAAGAGATCTTCCTCTTCTAGTGCAGTATTGGAGCCTTCAAAACAGGTTGCCAAAATTTCGACTCCGGATCCTAAGTCTCTTGAATCAGAAAAATCTACAGCTCCAACACCATCAGTCCCTGTGCCGGTAGAGTTTTAGTTGCAGAGCCGGTCCCGTGTGTTGGAGCCGTTCTCCCCTACTTTAAGATTACCAGTATTTCAGCATTCAGTCTCCAGCCCCCTGCGCTCTGTCTTCCAGGAGCCTGTCCGACAACGTGAATAGAGTGGTACGGAGGCTATTAAGGACACAGGTTCTGGCTAAGCTGTTATCGGATCCAACCTAGATGGCTTCGGATCTGACCACATCTTCCCCTTCTGCTCAGATTCCTTCTCCAATCCAACTTCAGAGTCAGACTGTCCTGAGCTGACATTAGTGGAACCATTGGCCCTGAGACCTATTACGGGATCTTAAGATCAGACCATTGCTCCAACGTCCTCGGCTTCATCGGAGCTCAAGGAGTCCAGGAGCCCCGACGTTCTCCGGTGTGGTCCAGGGAGGTGTCAGATCAGACAGTTGTTGGATCTGACCTTGCCTCTTGGGGCATCGGTTCGGGTGAGCTTTGCTCTTATGTCAGCCTCAGTGCAGTTGTCCTTGATACCGGGGGTTCCCTAGACTGCTTCGTATCTAGGTATATTCTCTGATCAGGGACGGGGTTTCTTGAAGTGATGAGGAGTGTGCCATCTCCACAGACAGCTCAGCTGTAACTTCTGGACATTCTACCCCCAAAAGCGCCAGTGTCTGCCTCTGTATCCTTGCATTTACAGGGATGCAATGATCCTAGGTCTCAGGATGCCCAACAGGGCACCCCCTCACTCTTCTGAAACCTCTCCAGAGTACCCCTCCAAAGAGGTCCCTTAGGAGAGATTATGCAGGAGGAAGGATTTAGACTCCCCATAGGAGTCCATCACTTCTGATACAGACCTCGATGAAGCTGATGGGTCCCTACAGTTGCCTCCTGATGTCTCCTTCAGAGACATCTTAGAAATCTTGAATCAGAGAGGCAGCTGGAAGTCCACTAATTCTTCAGCAGAGGAGTCCGTATACCAGAAGGCCTTCAGATCTTGCCCTTCCTCCACTTGGATGTCTCCACCTTTCGACGAACTTATGGACCTAGTTTCTCGGGAGTTTCCAGATTCAGTGGAACCTGTTCCGAGGCCAAATAAGTTTATAACATCCCCACCAGACAAAATCTTTTTAAGGGTGACCCAGTAGATGCTGCGGTGGTTGTGGCAGCCACTAAGAAGGAACTCTGAGACATCTTCTGTTCATCCACTGAACAAGGAGTCTCCCACAATGGACAGATATAGAAAGTGCATTTTTTTCTTTAGTGACTTTTGCCCTCAGATCTCTGAATTACCTTACTCATTTTACTATGTTAGAGAGACCTCCTGAAAGAGCTAGGAGATGCTCTCCAAGGTTCAGTAGCTCAAGGGGTATCAGATAGTTTCCTCTCAGCTCTCTACCTTAAACTCAGTTGTCAGCTCCTCCATGAGGCCAATTTCTTACGCAGCGGATGGAGCAAATAGAGCAGTCAGTTCAGGAATTTCCTTAAGGAGACATTCTTGGATGTGCTTGTGTGACTTTGCGGAGCCCTTTAAAACCTCCTGACTACCCCATTCGATGGCTCGTCACTGTTCTGGCCCAAAGTCAAGGACATACTAACCAGGTGTGAGCAGGAAGGAGAGATATCTGTCATAGGAGTCCATTTTTCCCTACCTACCAGGCCTTATCCCAAAGGTCAGAAAGGAAGTGTAAAAATGTGGTTCAGAAAATCTGAGAGCTTTCCAGGGCACACGTAATGAATCTTCCCCCAGGGGCAGAGGGGGAAGTACTAATGGAAGACGCTGACCACGTGGCAGAGAGGGTCCGCAGAATTAGGACGACGGAGAATCTTTCTTTGGTAAGCCCTTTCAGTGCTCCTGAAAGGAGGCCCACCTATCCATCTCTGGAGGCAGTTGGGGGCTGCTTATCTGTGTACCCAGAGGCCTGGCAACAAATAATAGACAAACCAATGTAGACCACCACAATCCTTCGATAAAACACTAATTTAATATGACAAGGCAAAATTCAACAATCAGTTTTTAACACAGATAAGCGCTTTCGGGCTCTGCCCTTCTTCAGATGAAATAAAAACAATCTTAGTCACATTTAAATACCTAATTCAAAACAGTTTCCAACCAATCAAAATTTATACTGCACCCTCCTATCTTTGAGGGCGGGTTTCATAGGAACAAATTCATTTAGTCCTGGTGTCCTATGGGCCAAAAGCTCAATTATCCACTTTGCTTCTTCTCTCTCAGTGGCATCTACTAAGCTACCCTTTCTTATACTAGGAAATACATTTGCAATAGCTCTAAATCTAAACTAATGGTCATTATTTACTTCTATATGTTTATAAAGTGCATTGTGCATATTTCTGGTTCTTATGCATGAAAGATGTTGCAAAATTCTAACTTTAAACATATTATTTGTTTTTCCCACGTAAAATTAGAAGTTAGAATATACTTTAAAACCATATACAACAAGAATAATAGAAATTTTGAAAGATACACAACAATTTTTGGAAGCCATAAAAAACGTTGATATATGTGGAAAAGAAGTATTAATGGTCACCTTAGACGTTGTAAACTTGTTTACAGTGATAGAAAATGAATATGGCATGAATGCTGTTTGTGAACTATGTAAAGAAATGGGTGAATCAGATGATAGGAAATTATTTACAATAAGAAAATGCTTGAATTTGGTTTTATCTAACAATGTATTCATATGCAATGACAATGTATATAGACAAACACAGGGGGTAGCCATGGGCACCCGCTGTGATAATACATATGCAAATTTGGTTTTGTCATTTTGGGAGAGATGTTTTGTGCTAGGGGGCCAAAACAGATGGAAAAAGCATATATTTCTTTATAGACGTTTTGTGGACGATGTTTTTATTTTATGGGAAGGGGAAAAGAGAGAACTAGTACTTTTCATAGAATATTTGGAACATACCACAACTTTTTTCAAATTTTCTCTCACATGCTCAGATGAAGCTATAGATTTTCTGGATGTCAGAATTAAAAAAGAAAGATCTGGCTTTGTTACTTCCTTGTTTCGAAAAGAATGCTGGAAAAATAATTTACTTACTTATGATAGTATGCACCCCAGACATACATATAAGAATATAATAAGGGGTCAGGTAAGTAGAGCCTCAAGGCTTTGTACTAAAGATAGTGATTTTGAGGAAGAATTGATGAATATGGAACATATTTTTAAAAATAGAGGTTACAATGAGAGGTTAATAGTAAGTGAATTAAGTCAGGGTAATATACATAGAAAATCTGTATCTTCATTTAAGACAATTTCATCAGAAGAGCAACATGGCCATAAATTTGCATTTAATAGAATGACATTCACGTATAGTAGTAATATACATGGTGTATGTGACATTATCAAGAAAAATTGGCATATACTTTTATCTGATGATAAAATAAAAGAAATAGTAGGAATAGAACCCAAATTTGGATTTAGAAGAAAGAAAAATCTGAAAGACATTTTAACACAAGAAAAGAGTAACCACAAGAAAAGTTCCATTTGTCAAGTAGGTACAAAACCATGTGGGCTATGCAAGGCTTGTCACTGTATTAATAAAGAGATTGTTTTTAAGCATCCAGTAACAGGGAAATTATTTTATTTTAAAGCAAAATCCAATTGTAGAACAAAGAATATAATTTATTTAGCTGAGTGTCAGCAATGCAAAGCATTTTACGTGGGAAAAACAAATAATATGTTTAAAGTTAGAATTTTGCAACATCTTTCATGCATAAGAACCAGAAATATGCACAATGCGCTTTATAAACATATAGAAGTAAATAATGACCATCAGTTTAGATTTAGAGCTATTGCAAATGTATTTCCTAGTATAAGAAAGGGTAGCTTAGTAGATGCCACTGAGAGAGAAGAAGCAAAGTGGATAATTGAGCTTTTAGCCCATAGGACACCAGGACTAAATGAGTTTGTTCCTATGAAACCCGCCCTCAAACATAGGAGGGAGCAGTATAAATTTTGATTGGTTGGAAACTGTTTTGAATTAGGTATTTAAATGTGACTAAGATTGTTTTTATTTCATCTGAAGAAGGGCAGAGCCCGAAAGCGCTTATCTGTGTTAAAAACTGCTTGTTGAATTTTGCCTTGTCATATTAAATTAGTGTTTTATCGAAGGATTGTGGTGGTCTACATTGGTTTGTTCGCTAAAGATTTTTTGTACTCTGTGGACCTTCAGTCAGTTTTCTCAATTTGTTTTCTTTGCTGCTGCTTTTGTATTTGGGGAACTGACACACAATGGAACATTCAGAAACTGCTATAATGGAAGATTCTGGTGCTTCACCTGCTATTTCCATGGGAATGAGAACCTTTTCTATAAAGAGAGACCTAACTAATCAAGGAAATCCGTTGCTGAATTTAGAACTACATGTAGCACCAGAGAGATGTACATTGCATCATGTGAGTACAAGTAATTTAAAATTTGAAGAAATCATAAGAGACTTTACATTTAAAGTTAATAAGTTAAAAAAGTTACAATGGCAGAGAAATAATTTCGAAGCCTGTTTAAAATTTGTCATAGTACCAAGAGGAATGAGGGTGTTTTGTATGCCCTCACAACGTGAACACTATCCAGAGTTACTAGCCAAATGGCAGCATATCAACATAAATACAGGCTTTTCATATATGAAATTACTCCTGGAATTTTTTGCACCAGAGGAAGAGAAACTCACAGCAGAAGTGGGTGTTTTACAAATGCAATTAGAGACTGAATTTAAAGGAGAAAGATTCACTAAAAAACTAGACGAGCTATACTGTGCTTTTTCAATGACTGACCAGAGGTTACAACAAACAAAAGTAAAAAAGCTACAGCGCGACTATAAAGATTTCACGACCGGTAACATCTTCATATGGCTGAGAGAGGAAAGAGGAGAAATCCGTTCCAATGTCTCTCTAACTGAGACCTACACGTCATATGTGGAAGTGATGCGAGGTAGAACCATGCTGAATAGCGCTCGAAGAGCGCAAGAGACTTTTTGTTTGAACAACAGTAATGAACAATTAGTTAGGTCTAAACAAAGTAACTCAGTGGAAATAGTGAGTTCAAATTTAACTACGGAACCTCTGGGAGAGAGGATTATACAACGTTCTGAATCAGAAAAAACAACAAATGTTTCTTTAGTAACTGCTGTTCCAAATGTAGTAGTTACCCAATCTAAGGACTTGGGTGCAAGGCCCAAGACAAATGAAGCAGTGCAGCAGGGTGAGCATTTTTTAGCCCAACTGCCAGCTCCAATGAAGAAAAAAGGAGAATGGAAGAGAGTCAGCAGCGAAGGCAGAGGGGCAAAAAAGAGAAGGACATCAAATTGACTGGTGATGATATTGTTTATAATTTATCTATGTTCTTAATGATGATGAATTATTTGTTTTAAACAAAGGTATGTCCTTCGTACCAAGTAGAGAAGGCTGTTTTAATGAAATAATCATGGATATGATGTTTTATGGTAGAAAAGTAATGTTGCAAAGTTTATTTAACCAACAAAATAGACAGCATATGTTGAGACAACCTAGTACATTCATGCCACCACTCAATTCTACCATGCAAATGTTTCTTAAAGAATGTGAAGCTGATTTATATAAATATTTGGAAGAAGGTAAAAATCAGAAATATTTTAATTTAACAAATACACAAAAACAAGCATTAATAAATTTACAGAACAATGACAATATAATAATAAAACAGGCAGATAAAGGTGGAGCGGTTGTTATATTAAATAAGGATGATTATTATTTTAAATTAAATAATTTATTAATAGAAGGTAATACCTACTTGAAAATTAGTCCATTAGAACTCAACAACATCATAATAGGAGTTCATAACCGTATTAAATGTATGTTGGATAACAATACTATAGACCAAGATCTTAGTGAATTTCTATTAATAGCATATCCGGTAACACCCATTTTCAAAGCACTACCCAAGTTACATAAAAATTATAAAGATCCCCCACTGAGACCAATAGTCTCAGGTAGAAAATGGGTAAAAGATACACAGCAATTTTTGGAAGCCATAAAAAACGTTGATATATGTGGAAAAGAAGTATAAATGGTCACCTTAGACGTAAATTTGTTTACGGTGATAGAAAATGAATATGGCATGAATGCTGTTTGTGAACTATGTAAAGAAATGGGTGAATCAGATGATAGGAAATTATTTACAATAAGAAAATGCTTGAATTTGGTTTTATGTAACAATGTATTCATATGCAATGACAATGTATATAGACAAACACAGGGGGTAGCCATGGGCATCCCCTGTGCTAATACATATGCAAATTTGGTTTTGTCATTTTGGGAGAGATGTTTTGTGCTAGGGGGCCAAAACATGGAAAAAGCATCTATTTCTTTATAGACGTTTTGTGGACGATGTTTTTATTTTATGGGAAGGGGAAAAGAGAGAACTAGTACTTTTCATAGAATATTCGGAACATACCATAACTTTTTTCAAATTTTCTCTCACATGCTCAGATGAAGCTATAGATTTTCTGGATGTCAGAATTAAAAAAGAAAGATCTGGCTTTGTTTCTTCCTTGTCTCGAAAAGAATGCTGGAAAAATAATTTACTTACTTATGATAGTATGCACCCTAGACATACATATAAGAATATAATAATGAGTCAGGTAAGTAGAGCCTCAAGGCTTTGTACTAAAGATAGTGATTTTGAGGAAGAATTGATGAATATGGAACATATTTTTAAAAATAGAGATTACAATGAGAGGTTAATAGTAAGTGAATTAAGTCAGGGTAATATACATAGAAAATCTGTATCTTCATTTAAGACAATTTCATCAGAAGAGCAACATGGCCATAAATTTGCATTTAATAGAATGACATTCACGTATAGCAGTAATATACATGGTGTATGTGACATTATCAAGAAAAATTGGCATATAATTTTATCTGATGATAAAATAAAAGAAATAGTAGGAATAGAACCCAAATTTGGATTTAGAAGAAATAAAAATCTGAAAGACATTTTAACACAAGAAAAGAGTAACCACAAGAAAAGTTCCATTTGTCAAGTAGGTACAAAACCATGTGGGCTATGCAAGGCTTGTCACTGTATTAATAAAGAGATTGTTTTTAAGCATCCAGTAACAGGGAAATTATTTTATTTTAAAGCAAAATCCAATTGTAGAACAAAGAATATAATTTATTTAGCTGAGTGTCAGCAATGCAAAGCATTTTACGTGGGAAAAACAAATAATATGTTTAAAGTTAGAATTTTGCAACATCTTTCATGCATAAGAACCAGAAATATGCACAATACGCTTTATAAACATATAGAAGTAAATAATGACCATCAGTTTAGATTTAGAGCTATTGCAAATGTATTTCCTAGTATAAGAAAGGGTAGCTTAGTAGATGCCACTGAGAGAGAAGAAGCAAAGTGGATAATTGAGCTATTAGCCCATAGGACACCAGGACTAAATGAATTTGTTCCTGTGAAACCCGTCCTCAAAGATAGGAGGGTGCAGTATAAATTTTGATTGGTTGGAAACTGTTTTGAATTAGGTATTTAAATGTGACTAAGATTGTTTTTATTTCATCTGAAGAAGGGCAGAGCCCGAAAGCGCTTATCTGTGTTAAAAACTGCTTGTTGAATTTTGCTTTGTCATATTAAATTAGTGTTTTATCGAAGGATTGTGGTGGTCTACATAGGTTTGTTCGCTAAAGATTTTTTTGTACTCTGTGGACCTTCAGTCAGTTTTCTCAATTTGTTTTCTTTTCTTAACAAATAATAGACAAATGGGTACAAAGCATCATATCCAGAGGTTACTCCATACCCTTTTCCTTCCTTGTCCCAAATGTAAAAAAAGATCCCAGACGTTCCACCCAGCCAAAGGGGACAGGCAATGCTAGAAATTCAAAGTTTGCTAGACAAGAGTCATCTAAAGAATCTACACACCAAATAGGATCCGGAACTTATCTCAAGATTCTTTAGTTCCAAAGAAAACTGGGGACTGGAGACCAATTCTGGATCTCGGCAATCTAAACAAATCAATAAGAAAGTTCAAGTTCCAGATGGTAATACTGCAGTCAGTACTCCGTTTTTTGGGACAAGACGATTGGTTGTGCTCGTTAGACCTCCAGGATGCGTACTACCATGTAAAAATGGACAGGCAATCCAGGAGACACCTGCGCTTTCGGCTGAGAACTAGCCACTACCAATTTTGAGCTCTGCTTTTTGGCCTCACTACAGCCCCCAGAGTGTTCAAATGTATGGCAGTAGTCGCGGCTTGCTTGAGATGCCTAGGATTCTGGGTGTTTCCATACTTAGACAACTGTCTCCTAACTGCCCTGCCACCACCAAGCATCTACTAGTAAAAGCAAGATACACCACCTTGCAGCTCTGTTCTCACCTAGGAATTACTTTAAACTACGAGAAGTCTGCCTTGCTGCCTTCTCAGCATGTCGTATTTATAGGAGCAGAACTGGATTCAACAAACATGATGGCCAGACTTCCTCCAGAAAGAGTTCAGGTTCTACAACGTCAGGTTTTAAGTCTTCTTACAAAGAAAAAAGCTCAAGCAAGGATAGTCCTAAAGTATTGGTAACAATGGCAGCAGCAATAACCCTGATCCCCTTAGCACGTCCATACATGAGAATTCTCCAGTGGCTACTGTCCACTCAGTGGTCGATGCAGGAATTGCCAATGTCCCACAAAAGAATAAACTTACAAAAAAGACCTTCATTTGTTGCTTTACAGCACTCATGTGATGCTAGGTCGACCATTTGTATTTCCCAACCATTGGCCACAGTGACCACCGATGCCTCTGGGGGGGGGGGGGGATTATCTGGGAAAGACAGTCCAAGGCACCTGGCAGGTTCATGAGGCCCATTTGCACATCAGTGTCCTAGAGATGAGAGTGGTGCTTCTGGCGTTGCAAGCATTCCAGGGCTCTCTTCCACTGGAAACTGTTACAGTACAGACAGACAGACATGTCAGTTGTATGGTACACAAACAAGGATGAACCAGATCTTACTCCCTTTGTCGAGAGGCCCTGAGAGTATGGCAGTGGGCAACTTCCTCCCATCGCTTTCTGATACCAATTGCACATCCCACGGAAATCAGTAAGATAGCAGACAGACTCAGCAGACCAGTTCTGATGCCTCACAAGTGGTCCCTAAAACAGGAGGTAGCGGAAAAGATTTTCTGAAAATGGAGCCAGCCTTACTGTAGCCTTTTTGTGACATCCATGAATGCCAAATGCAGTAGCTACCCCCCCCCCCCGGGAATCACCAAGGGATGCACTTCGTGATTGGCCTTCGGGTCTCCTCTACACTTTTCCTCCCTTTCCATTAATACCCAAAGTTTTTCAGAAAGCCAATTGCTTGGGAAGGGAGTTGATCCTCATCGCCCTATACTGACCTCGTCAGATCTGGTTCTCCTTCCTGTAGCCTCATCTTCGGAAGGAGCCTTGGATTCTGGACCCATTTCTAGACTTTTTGACTCATGCTTCAGGAACGCTCCATCCTTCCCTTCAGACCCTCAATTTGTTAGCTTGGCTGCTCTGATTCTGACCATAGCCAGGTTTCCTAACCTTTACAACAGTTAAACACATCATAATGTCTTCTCATAAGGCTTCAACAAGAAAGATATAAAGAAGCAAATGGAAAAGATTCCCATTATGGGCTTCTCATCACCACATTGATCTTTTTACTGCCCCAGTCAATTCCATTCAAGAATTCCTAGCGGAATTATTCGAGGGTGCAGCTTGCGGCTATCATTAGAGTTCAACTAGCAGCGATATCTAGTTTTCTTATATGTGAGTCTGGCCTCAACATTGCCTCATAGGCTATGTAGGGTGTTTCTTAAAGGTACTTTATTACTACAACCACCTATCAGAGACCCCCTCCCCTCAACACCATGGGACTTAAATTTCGTCCTATCTTGTTTAATTTTCCCACTTTTGAGCCAGCATCATCTTGCGAACTCCAGTTTTTGACATGGAAAAGTATTCTCTTGATAGCAATTAGCTCTGCTAGGAGGGTGTCATAGCTGCAAGCCTTGTGAATAAAGCCCCCCTACTTGCGTTTCCACAGAGAAGGTATCCTAATAAACCCTTCTTTTTTGCCAAAAGTATGTTCAGAATCCAATTTGAACCAGTCTATAGAGCTGCCAGTTTTTTACCTAGGTTACAGTAATAAGGCAGAATACATGTTGCATCAACTAGATGTGCATAGACAATTGTGTTTCTGTTTACACAGGAATAAAAACTTCAGAAAAATGTGACCAGCTTTTTCTATCTTTTCAGCTTCAAAGAAAGGTACGTCAGTCTCTAAGGTGACACTTTCAAAATGGCTTTCAGATTGCATAATTTACCTATAAATCTCAGAACAGAGATATTCCCCATAGAGTTAAAGCCCACTCTACAAGAGTCATTGCAACCTCTTCTGCTTTTCTAGCCAAACTACCATTTGATACCATTTGTGTTGCTGCAACATGGGCAAGATCACATATCTTTATCACTCATTGCAAAGTCAATTTGGCTTCCTGGAGCAGGGCCTCTTTTGGTTCCACGATTCTGAAGAATATTCTCTCTTGAGCCCCCCACGAAAGATGGTGCTAGGGACGCTATCCCAACCTGGTAAGAATGAAGGTGACCTAGGACAACAACACACAAAGAATTGATGTACTCACCATAATGGTACATGTGTGGTCCATCGTCACCTTCATTCTTGCATCCCACCCTCCTTCCCCCAGCCATTTTTACTCCTGGGAGACTGAGTTGGTACAAGTTTGATATCCTTATTCCCTGACCACCTTTATTGCACTCTGGAATTATTAAACTATTTACTTCTCACTGTTTTTATAATTGCAAGCAAGATCTTGGGAGTTTACCTAGTCCATGCTGGGATAGAGTTTAGCCATGAGCTAGTGGAAGACCTCAAGCTTGTATATAAAGGCAGACTTGAATCTGAGGATTGGATCCGAACCCAACCTGTTAAGAATGAAGTTGACTATGGACAACACACATGGAACGTTTTGGTGAGTACATAACTTCTTTTTTGATTTGTGAGGCTATGTTTGTCTATGAAAAAGGACCTTAATGACTTTTTTAAACAAGCATTTCCTGCTTATTTTCCTCTGGGAAGGATGCACCATTTTCAGCTTGACCGTGGACCAGTCTATCGATGCTATGGTCTGTCCTTCTTTCAGACATAAAAAGAGAAGTTAAGCAAACACTATTTGCCATCACAACAGGCTAGTAGTTTGCATCAGCCACAGGTCGGTGGCTGTGCTGTAACCATTAGTTATACCTTAGTTCGCTCATCTTTTACCCTGGATCCCTCTGGTGTAGCACCTATAGGCCACTATGGACAGGGGGTTAGCCACGTTCTCTACAGCTGTTGGGAGTCCCCTTATTCCGCAATGGAGAGAGAGAGACCCTTGTCAGTCCTGGGAAAGAACAGGGAATTCTTCCCTGTTTTGTCAGAATGTTGTACCCATCCCTGGAAAATGCTGCCGTCACCATTTTTAAGTGTTGATCCTATCTTTCCTGTCAAAAAGAAACTAAACAAAAACGTGTATACTTGTACTCGTATTTCCTTAGGCAGTAGTATACTGGGTTTGGCTTGTGTTTCTTGGATCACCGTTCAAACGCTTTTCTTTCACAGGAAAAAAATGGATTTATATCTAGGTCTATTTCTAGGATTTTCCACTTTACTTCAGTAACTGTGAGGGAATACCTCAAGATTTTAGGTCTCATGGCTTCTGTGATTTTCATAATAGCATTGGCAAGACTCCACAAGACAAAGGTACAGTGGTATGTGAAGTCTCTCTGGTCCCATCACCAACACCCCTTGTCTTTTCATATCCCAGTCATGGGGTTTGTCAGAACAAAATCACTTGGAGACAATAGATATCCCTAAATGCAGGTCTCCCTTCTCCCTCCCTGTCCCAAAGGGGTCACCACAGATGCCTCTCCCTTTGCTTGACACAATAACACATCTTTTGGTGATTTGCTTGAATTGTTGAAACTGGAGGTGGGGGGTTAACCATGGAACTTATTCCCCCAGAGTCTTTCTGGAAGCATTTTGGCATGGGCCCATCCACATCTTGATTTGTCCCACCTCCAGATGCCCTCATAGACCTGGTGTTTGAGGGTTTAGAGAGAATTCAGTCCTCAAGAAACCAGGTAAACTTTTGGCTTCTAAGTATAGACCCCAGAGGAGCAAGGATCTGGCTGTGGATGCCTTTGGATTATGGGTGCTACCTACATCCCTTGAGAGTTCTTCCAGCCATAAGCCCAATAAAGTCTTGGTCCTTGAATCACTTGGGGAAAGAGGACATATGCTTTTGTGTTGTGTGCGCCACATTTGATTTTTTTTTTGTGTGGCGTGCAGATTTTCTTATCTGGATGGCGAGACTTCAGAGATCTTGTCACTGAAGTTTTAAAGATAGTTAAGGCTCTGCAGTCTCTAGAGGCTTAAGGTTCTGAAGGTGCAGCTGTCTGTTATTTAGTCTTTATCAAAAGTCTCCATAAGGCTTTTGTCCAATGCGACCAATGGGATGGCCTCCACATCACCATTTGCAATCATGCCTGTAAGCATTTATGCAACTTTGTGGGCTACTTCAAAGCATCCTTTGCCAATGCCTCTTTTGATGTTTTTTCCTTGTTTGGCCTGAAGGTGAAGAGACTGTATAGGACTGAGCAGGATGGAAAGACTGTCTGCTATACAAGTTTGCTTCTCTACCCCTTGGTGATCATCCTCGAGGAACCATAAGGGTGGAAAGCATTTTTTATTTTTTAATGAAGTGCAGCAACTTTTTGGACACTTTGTGAGGGTTCCTCCAGCAGCAGGGAATTTATTTTACTTTATTTTTTATTTTACATTTGTTAACCGGGCTAGTCCAACTGGATACATGTCCATTTTCAGTGGAGGCCCGAGGAGAAAAGCTCCAAGCTTACACAATATTTAATATCACAAGTAATATAGAAACAACATTAAGAAAGTGTATAACAAAACATTAATAAAAAACAAAAGCATAAATAAAAACAAAAGATTAGTACATTATATATAAGGGATTTCACTATCTTCCAAACAAGTAAGCCAGTAAAATAGAGAGAAAATATTTATATAGAGGATAGTTAGGACATCTACAGGATAGGACAGTATTTTAAAAATAGGCTTGGTAGGTAGATGGGTTAGGTAGAGCAGTTTAGAGTAGACAGGTCAGTGAGTGAAAAAGTTCAAAGAGTCAAGATTAAGAGATATTTAGAAGGAGACAGGGTAGTACAGATGAAAAAAGTAAGAGAAAAGCAATTAGTCAGGGTTATTACAAGAGCATAACCAGTGGTTGGAGAGGAAATGTTTAAGGTTAGTTTTGAATAGTGGGAGAGATGTAAGAGCAGTAAGGTCAATTGGTAGGAGGTTCCATATTTTCCCAACAAAGTTAGTAAATAGTCTCCTGCTGAGTTATTAGAAAAAGAAGTTTGCATCATCATTTTGTTTGTTGAGCGTAGCTTTTTCAGGTTGCAATATGGTGTTATGAGGGTAGAGAGAATAGGGGTGTTGTTTGGTTGATAAAGGACCTTATGGGCAATAATAAGTTGGTTGAATTGTAGAAGGTGAGGTAACTCAAGCCAGCCTAGTTGTTTTAGGTTTAGACAGTGATGAGTTCTATATGGTGAGTTGGTGGCAAATCTGGCAATGTTATTATATGATCTAGCCAGTCTGTTAAGATTGTTTTGGGACAAGTTAGTATAGATGGGGGAGGCATATAATAGGGTAGAGATTAAGTGAGTTCTTGCTATTGTAGTTCTGGCTAAAGGTGTTAGAAATTGTTTAATTCTATACAAGGATCCAAGTTTTTGTTGGTAGATTTTATTGTGGTGTTTATGTGAGTGTTAAATTTAAGTTGATTATCTATTGTGATTCCTAAGAGTTTGGTAGTAGTGTCTGGAGAAATAATGGTACCATTGTTTGATTCCAAAGTAAAGTGCAGAGGGGGAGATGAGTGTGAGGGTGTAAACAGCAATAATTTGTTTTTTTTTTGGGTTGAGGAGAAGACAATGGTTAGAGAACCATTTTTCTATTGTGGAGAAAGATTTTTGTGTGAAAGAATGCAGTTCAGTTTGGGATGATGCAGAACAAATAATTGTGGAGTCGTCGGCATATTGAATGCAGGTAGAGAAGGGAATAGAGATGAAGGTCATTGATAAAAATGGAGAATAGAAGTGGGCCTAAGATAGAGCCTTGTGGGACACCTAAGGAAGTAGGAAGGAGTTCAGAAAGATGATTCTGCCAGAGAACTGCTTGTTTACGATTATCCAGGTAGGATGTAAACCAGCTCAAGGAAGATTTATCAAGAGATAGGGACTTCAGAAGGTGGAGAAGAAGTTTATGGTTGACCATATCGAAGGCTTTAGAAAGATCTACAAAGAGTGCAGACGACAGGAAATTGTTTCTATTTGTGTTGATACAGTTGGTAAAAGAAAGCAGGGCTGTGGTAGTACTGTGGTAAGGACGAAAGCCATGTTGACAGTATGCTAAGAGATTGTGGTGGAGTAGGTGGGTAATTAATTGTTTATGGATGCATTTCTCCATTATTTTAGCAAGTGGAGACAGAAGGGCTATGGGACGGTAGTTTGAGTATTCAGTAGAATCACCACCTTTGTGAAGGGGAATAATATGTGAGATTTTCCAGATTGATGGAATAGTACATTCTTTAATTGTTCTGTTAATCAATATAGAGATTGGGTAAGCAATGGCTGAGGCTCCTAGTTGTAGGTATTCCCCGGGTAATTTGTCAGCTGAGGGTGTAGAAGGTTTTAAGTTTTTGAAGTAAGGAGAGGATGAAGGAGGTAGATATTGGTTCTAGGTGGAAAGGAGGGGGGGTGGGGCTTGTAGCGGGCAAATTGGCAGTGTCAGGATTTTGTTGATTAGCTAAGTTTTGCACAGCTGTAGTAAAGAAGGTATTGAAGGCATTTACTATTTTTGTAGGGTCATCAGAGTTGGTGCTAAGTGGAGCTGGTGTGTTTACTTTACCAGGGGATATAAGCCTGTTAATAGAGGTCCAGAACTTCTGTGGTTGTTGAAAGGAAGATTGTTGGAGTTGGATATAGAAGTTTTTCTTGTCCTGTAGGATTGCTTTTTTAGTTATATTTCTTTGTTGCCTGAAATTTTGCTGATCAGTTATGAGTTTTGTGGTACGCCATTTGGTCCAAGATTTATTCCTGGAAAGGATTAGCTTTTTAGTCTGACTTGTGAGCCATGCTGCTGGTTTATTTTTCACTCTTATGGTACGAATTGGGGCATGATGATCTAGGATTGTTAAGAAGGTATTATTGAAGTAGGATACTGCTTCATTTATTGGAAGGGACTTAAGGGGTTCCCATTTACAATAGGAACAGTTCCTGGTCAAAGTGTTTTTTACTGCGTATAGATGTTCTTCATCCCACATTGCTGCAGTCCTAACACTTGGGTAGTCCGCTGTCCCTCGGTCGGCCCGAATATCAGAGTATAAGGCTGACGTCGGTCAAGGCGCATTTGACTGACATCAGAACGTCAGGGTACAAATGCGCATGACCGACGTCATATCCTCAGTCTTTTTTGCCGCATGGTCCAATGCAGAAGCAGTGTTGCAAGTGCCGTTCGGCGTTCTGAAATTTTTCGAATTCGGAGTTTCAGACCGAAGTCAGAGTTGGTTAAGTACCCCGTTGGGGAATATTTTGGTTTTTTCTTGCCTCAGTGGTTTACCGGATGTCAGAAAAAGTGAATAACTGTATTTCTTGTGGGAAACAGATACCGCATAGGGATTACCATAATTTGTGTATACCTTGTTTAGGACCTGAGCACGACGTTGTTGGATGCCGCTTTTGTGCTAGGTTTAATAAACGCACTATAAAGCGGAGGTTGGATTGTGCAAGGTTGGTCTTTGGGAAGCGCTGTAATTATAAAATGCCGTCGGATGCTCCGACGCCGGCCTCCTCTAAGAAGCGCAAGGACAAGGCAGTTAAACCTAGGTTAGAGGAGTCGTCCGAACCGGACGCCAGTTCTTTAGAGGCGTCAGTGGAACCGGTGGTTCCGACGGAGGCCTCTCTGGAGTCCCAGGGAGAAACTTTGATTTTACAGGATGTGGCTTCCCAGGAGGCAGGGCAGGCAGTAGGGGCTTCTCAAGTAACTGTACTCCCCTCCCTTCCTAAGGGGTCTAGGCCCTCTCTTTCTGCGTCCAAGGCTTCTCCTAGAGGCAGGTCTAGTTTAGCTTCTGTGGGTGTCACTCCCAGTTCTTCAGGTGCTGTGCCCAAGAAGCACATGCTCAAAATGGCAGAGGATTTAATTACTTTAATTAGAGGCTCTATGCCCCCTCCTGAAAAGAGGCCTAGGATGGAACCTGTGTTGGGGGATTATGAGCAGGCTTCAGATGTGTCTGAGTCTTCGGCTGAAGACTTGCAGGAGTATTCTCATTATTCTGACTCTGATGTGGATGATTCTACTCCTTCTGCTTCTCCTCCTGAGGATTTTTCTTTTTCAGAGACCCTTCACTCCATGAGAGAGCATTTTAAATGGGAAGGTCAGGATTTCTCTGATTCCAGGAAAAGGCTTAGGGAATTTTTGTTTTTACCCCAGCATAGGCCTTTAGCTATACCTCCTGTTCTGAATGTGGTGGAAGATGTGTTTGCAGAGGCTTCTCTTAATCCTGATTCTTTGCCTCCTGCTCCTGTTAAACCAGATAGGTATTACAGGGTGCCTGAAGCTAATAAGTATCTTTTTAAGAGTCCTAGGGCGGACCCAGAAACTGTTAGCCAGGGGCCTAAGGGTGTTAAGGCTTCTGTTGTCAAGAATCCGGTTCCTGCAGATAAAGAGGCCAGGGCCTTGGATAGATGGGGAAAGAAAGTTTATACTTCTTCCACTCTAGCCATGAGAGCTTTGAATTGTCAGTTTCACATGTTGAAATATCAAAATTATCTCCTTTCTCAGTTGAAATCTAAGGTTGATGCTCTGGCGGAAGGTATTGACTGTAAAGAGTTACAAGATTTAGTGCATGTTTCTGAACAGGTGGGTAAGCATTCTTTGCAATGTGGTTTTGATGCTGTACAGGCCTCGTCTAGGGTGGCTGCCACTGGGTCAGTTCTTCGCAGGCATGCCTGGCTGAGGGATCAAAATTTATCTGACCATGTTAAAACTAGGATTTTGGATGCCCCTTTGCAATCTGATGTCCTGTTTGGTTCTCCTGTTGAGGCAGTTTTAAAGAAAATGGAAGACAAGGCTAAGTCTATGCAGACTGTTAAAGATTTTTTGCAGGTTCAGCCTCCAAAGTTTAGTAGAAATTGGCCTACTAAAGGTTGGACGTATCCTTCTTATGATTCCCAGTCTAGGGGTAGATCTAGACGTGGCAGGGGCAGAGGTCAGGGCTCTTTCAGGCCTAGAACAGGTAGTTCTCCTGCACAGTCTGCAAGTGAGGGCAGGGGTCAGTCCTTTCGTAAACAGACCCAATGACCTACCTTTTCAGCTGCCAGAATCTTCTCGCCTGGCAGCGCCTTTGGGAGGAAGGTTGGCACTTTTCAAAGAAAATTGGAGTTTGATTACCCAAGACAAATGGGTACTGGATATCATACATCACGGTTACAGGTTTTATTTCCATACCTTGCCTCCTTTCAAAGGCATGCCAGACATTCCTCCTCAACAAAGAATAGAGGCTCACAAGCAAATTTCACTGTTACTCCAAATAGGGGCCATACAGCCGGTTCCTATGCCAGAAAGGGGCCTAGGATTTTATTCTCGCCTGTTCCTAGTCCCAAAGAAGGGGAACACGTGGAGACCAATTTTGGATTTATCTGTCCTCAATACTTATCTGGACATTCCCAAGTTCAAAATGTTGACGTTGCAGCAGCTTTTACCTCTGCTGGGCAAAGATCATTGGATGGTAACTTTGGATCTCAAGGAGGCTTACCTTCATGTTCCTATCAGACTAAAGTGCAGGAAGTATCTGCGTTTTCGAGCTGGGACTTCTCACTATCAGTTCTCTGCATTGCCCTTTGGCTTATCTACTGCGCCCAGAGTATTCACGAAAGTTCTGGCTCCAGTGATAGCTTTCTTCAGGCTAAAAGGAATACAGATCTATCCTTATTTGGACGACTGCCTGATTCTGGCTCAAGGAAGGGAAGAGCTTCTTCATCATTTGGAATATGTGATAGCAGTGCTAAGATGCCTGGGGTATTCTGTGAACGAAATAAAGTCCAGTCTAGTACCCTCTCAAGACATGTGCTTTCTGGGTGTGAGACTGAATACAGCATCCCAGATGGCCCTTTTAACCCCGGACAAACAAAAGAATCTATCCCTTTACTTCCTTCAGCTATCTCATCAGTCCGGGCTGACTGCAAGGACAGTCCTTCAAGCCTTAGGGTTCATGGCATCTTGTATTCTGGTGCTTCCCAATGCCAAACTGCATATGAGGAAGCTACAATGGTATCTCAAAATGTATGGACACAGCACTGCCAGGATCTGGACACTGTCATTCAAATAATACCTTGCATTCAAAAGGAATTTTTGTCGTGGGCTCAGGAATGTCACCTAAACAAGGGACTCTCTGTGACCCGGCCAGAGGCGAGTCAGATTTTAACAACAGATGCCTCAGACATAGCTTGGGGAGCTCATCTAAATGGAAAGTGGATACAAGACAAGTGGCCTGCCAGACTACAACATCTACATATCAACATGAAGGAGATGTTAGCAGTCCAGTTTGCATTAATAGCTTTCAAGGATTTACTTCTTCCAGGGCAGGTGTTGATTCTAACAGACAACACAACTGTCATGTGGTACATCAACAAGCAAGGGCGAACACATTCTTATCCTCTATGCAGGCAAGCAATGATTTTGTGGGAGACTGCTCTCAGTTTACAACTAAATCTTCAGGCAAGGTTTCTGCCGGAGCACAGAACTCCTTAGCAGATGTGTTAAGCAGACAAATCATGGATCCCCACGAGTGGAAACTGGATCTTCATGTATTTCAGAAATTGACAGTGTCCTGGGGAACTCCAGACATAGATCTGTTCGCTTCTCCACTAAACCACCAGCTGCCAAAGTTTTGCACAAAGCGGTTTCATCCCACAGCTTGGAAAGTGGATGCTCTTTCTTTCAGTTGGAAAAATCTTCATGTGTATGCCTTTCCACCTCTGCCTCTCCTTCCAAAGGTACTTCTGAAGGTCATACAGGACAAGCCAAGGATGATTTTGATAGCTCCAGATTGGCCTCGACAGCACTGGTACCCATTACTGAGAAGTCTGGTACAGAAGCCTCCATGGCCTTTGCCTTTGATTCCTCATCTGTTGTCCCAGGAGGACAGTCATTTGCTCAATGTCAAGCTTCACTCTCTTCACCTAACAGCATGGCATATTCTGTTTTAAACCATAAAGGGTCTCAACCTCCACAACAAGTTTTGAATGTGATTTTGGAAGCTAGACGGCCTAGTACAAGGAAAGTGTACGCGGATAAATGGAAGAGATTTTTATTTTGGAGTGCAGCTAAGGATTTGGATGTTTCTGAGCCTGATTTAAGTGTGGCTCTTCAATATCTTACTGAGTTATTGGACAAAGGTTTGTCCTTCTCTTCTATTAAGATTCATGCTGCAGCAATTTCAGCTCACTACGACTGTGACCCACCATTGTTTTCTCATCCTTTGTTCAAGCAATTTCTTAGAGGGGCAAAGAATATAAGACCCCCACGTAGAGCTCCTACTCCTGCTTGGGATCTCAATTTTGTGTTGGAGAAACTCACTCTACAACCTTTTGAGCCTGCAGCTACTGCTGAGTTGAAATATTTGTCATGGAAGACTGCTTTTTGTTGGCCATTACCTCTGCAAGAAGGGTTTCTGAATTGCAGGCCCTTATGGCAGTTGAGCCTTTCTTAATTTTCCATAAGGATAGGGTATCTTTACGTACTAATCCTTCCTTTATGCCTAAAGTGGTTTCTAGTGTGGCTTTAAACCAAACTATTCATTTGCCTACTTTTTATGCAAATCCCCAAACTAAAGGGGAAAAGATTTTGCACACTTTAGATGTACACAGGCAGTTGCGATATTATTTGGACAGAACTAAAGGGTTCAGACAATCACAGCAGTTATTAGTTTCTTTTGCTTTGTGCTCTCAGGGCAAGCCCGTGTCAAAACAAACGATTTCTAAGTGGATTGGATTTTGCATTGCTTTCTGTTATTCCCATCATGGCAAAGAGATTCCAGCTGGGATTAGGCCTCATTCCACTAGGGCTACTGCCACTTCAACAGCTTTTTGAGGGGTGGCTACTAAGGATATTTTGGAGGCAGCCACTTGGAGTTCAGTGCATACCTTCTCTAGGCATTACCACCTTCCTCTGTACTCTAAATCCAGGGCTGGTTTTGCCACTGCTGTGTTGCAGGGCATTTTGGCAGCCCCTGCTTCATTATAGTTTAGCCATCCTCCCTTACCTCAGCTTTGGGATTCTACCCAAGTGTTAGGACTGCAGCAATGTGGGATGAAGAACATAGTACAGTTTTGTACCTACCATAAATGTAGATGTTCGAAGATCCACATTGCTGCAGTCCAATTCCCTCCCACCTTCCCCTCTGTAGTTTGAGGTGGTTGTGTGGCCTGGGTTATCCCTCTGAGGTATAGTGTATATATTGTATATATTTTGTACATATTTTTGGTGTTAGGCTGGTTGGTTGTTTAGTTGTTGTCTATGGGTTTTGACCTTTCTTTTTAGGGTCTTCTGACATCTGGGGCAAGAAAAGACTGAGGATATGACGTCGGTCATGCGCATTTGTACCCTGACGTTCTGATGTCAGTCAAATGCGCCTTGACCGACGTCAGCCTTATACTCTGATATTCGGGCCGACCGAGGGACAGCGGACTACCCAAGTGTTAGGACTGCAGCAATGTGGATCTTCGAACATCTACATTTATGGTAGGTACAAAACTGTACTTTCTAACAGGGGGAGAAATGTTAACATTTGTTTTGTGTCTGATTATATAAATTATTAGAGAGTGATCGCTAAGGTCATCAGGTAGGGTTCCTGTTTTATAGTTTTTCTCTGGACCATTTATTAATATCCAGTCAAGAATGCTTTCTTTGTTATTGGATTTGTTTATTCTAGTTGTGGAATTGATAAGTTGTGTGAATCCATTTAAGTTGATCAGAGAGGATGGATAGGTACTGTTACATAAATTCCAGTCGGTATTAACGTCTCCTAGTAGTATAGTTTCTTGTGGATAATTTAGAGAAAGCCAACTTAATAGGTCTTCTAGTCTAGAAGGCAACTATAATTGGACAGCTGTCACAAGACAGGGATGGTCTGCAAAAGCAGGTCTTCCACTAGGCTTTCTCTGGGAGGTCCTTCCAGCACCCGTGAAGGGTTGCCCAACTGCTGCAGTATGAAGGGAGTTGTTTGGTTGGCTATTTAGAAGCTTGGCAGGCCATCAGATGGGTGGGTTATGAGTCTTTAGAGGTTATAGAATTCCCTTTGTTCCCTCCCAAAAATCCCTTCCTGATGTGCCACCTTGCCTGAGGAGGGACACAGCAGTACAAATTCAAAAACTAATTATCAACTGAGTCATCCAAGAGGTTTCACTAGACCAACAAAGATCCGGTGTCTAGCTTATATTCGTTATAGTACCAAAGAAAAACAAGGGTCTCAGAACCATTCTGGATCTCAGTAAGCTGAACCAATTTGTCAGACAAACCAAATCCAAGATGGTCATGGTGGAGACCCATTTTGCCTCTCTGAGGAACAAGTGGATGCGTTCTGTGTATCTCAAGGATGTGTCCCATCACATAAAGATAGTAATTCCAAGAGGTTTCTAAGCTTTTAGCTGGGGGCCAGTCATTAGCAGTTTTGGGCCCAGATGTTTGGTCTCACTCTGCTCCGTGTGTTCACCAAATACATGGCAATAGTCACAGCCTGGCTCAGACTACAGTGTTTCCAGGTCTTCGTCTACCTGGACATTTTGCTCCTGACTGCATACATGAAGTTATCCCTAATCAAAGCCCAATATTCCTTTTTCCAGCTGTGTTTAGCCTTGGGCATAACAGTGAATTACGAAAAGTCCAGCCTGGATCCAGTTTGAGTACTAGAATTTCCGTTTGTGTTTGAATATGATCACTCAGACAGCTAAACTACCATTCTCGGAACTAAATTTTCTTAGGCTACAGGCCTCTCGCATCCTGCAGGTTCACAAACCTGCTTCTTCATTTATTCATCTCCTTGGGTGTATGGCAGTCTCTCTCTTCCTGTACTATTAGCAAGGTTTCAAACAAGTGTTACAGTGGACCATAGCAATTCAGTGGTCCTATCTCATCTTGTGGACTTTTCAGTGGCACTAACAAATGTTTGTTGCCACCATATTTGATGGTTGAAATTTCTGCTGGTAGACCTTTTGTTGTTCCCCATTCCCAGGCCACAGTGCCTTCTAAAGTGACCATGGTGCCATTTAAGGGGAAAACTGTCCTAGTTACCTGGTCATGGTACGAGGCCAGTCTTCACATCTATCTTGGAGATGAGGGTGGACCTCTTAGCACTGCAGGACCTTCTGTTAAATGGTGTGATGAAAAGTTTGTCAGTGATGTGGTATCTGAACAAGCAAGGGAGAAACTCTATCCTATCCCCTCTTTCAAGAGGCCATGAGGGTCTGGCAATGGGCTACGTCCCGTTAATGGTATCTAATCACACCACATGTCCCAGGGAAATCCAACATCTCTGCAGACAGTTTGAGCATGAATATTATGCTGCCTCACAATTGGTACCAGATTCTGGACGCAGCAGTGCAGAATTTCAGCCCCCTGGGGCACCCTCTGCTGTGACGTATTTGCTTCCCCATTCAACAAAGTGTAGCAAATGTGATTTATTCCATTTTCATCTGATTCAACTGTTGGGACTTTAATCTGTCTCTGATCTGATAGCATCTTAAACCTTGGGATATAGGGCTCTGATTCCTCCCCTACTCATAATTTCCCATATTTCATCAAGTTATCTGTTATCTTGTTTGCCATCTGAACCAAACAACAAGCTCTGATCTCCTTTTAGGATGAATCTTGTAAAAAAAATAACTTCATCTTTATTTCTTACAGGCTTTAGCTGGTGCTTTGCACCTTTTCTTCCTTAGCAGTTGTCCTTTTGACAACTTTGATAATTTAATGAGATTGCACAATTTCATGTTTATAGTTACATAAACTTTATATTCTAAAACAATCTAATTCTGTTATTAAAGTTAGTTATTAAAGATTAGTGTTTGACATTTTCTTACCCTCACGGCATGGCTGATGGGTTTAAAAAAATGCTCAAAATGTAGCCACAAAATTCCTCCACAAGACCCCTCCCACTCTCTCATCTGCTTGGGGAGCAGCATATTTGGACACTGTAATGCCTGTGCTTCTTTTGGCCACAAAGCCCTTCAAAGTAAGGTCCAGCTCAGTCTAGTAAAACAGTGAAAACTCTCCAAATGGGAGGAGTCAACTTGCGAGAGCAAGCCTTCCAGAAAAAGGGCTTGAGAAAGCCAAAAGTCTCTCAATCCAGCAGTTTCCGTTGGTCTAGATCCAAAAGTACCAAAATCTCTGAAGGCTACATGGATCCGTTGTTCTCCCCAACTGTAACAGCCACCCCTTCCCCGGAACAGTTAGCCCCTGACTCCATTTGCCAATGCTTCATCATTCCAGGGCTTCATTGATCGCCTCTTCCTCAAGGCCTGCCTATTCTCTGAGGAGCCTTACTGAAGCTGATGACCAAATGATGCAGAGGTTTCCACGAACTCTAATACAATTGGGGGTCCTATCTGCACCATCCCCACATGTTGAGATGAGCAGTGCCAATGTCTTCTACAATTATTCTGATCTAGATGCGATCTTCAGAACTGAAGCCAAATGGACCCAAACATTCGCGGAGCACCTAGTTGACAGATGGTGGCTTCCACTTTGCCCTTGACTGTCCCGGCCCCCCCCCCCCATCCCTCTCAACTCTAACCTCGTTGGATTTGGATGAGTGTGTACGCTGAAGCGTCAAAGCCAGTGCTCAAGGGGACAGATTGAGTCTGAAACTTTCTAATCCTTCCCTCTCTCTCAGAGCATTAGCTCGCAACAGCTCTGCCCCTGCCTTTGTGTCGGAGCCAAGGTGAGTTGGTCTCTGGAGCACTGATCCCCCCAAGAGATCCTCAACTCTGGGCGTTCTCTACAAGCCAAGAGAAGGGGTTCCTTGTTGCGGTCCAACTTTGACTACCTATGTATATTGCTTTGAACTCTGCTCCTTTACTTTGACAGGGACAGTCAATGGCCAAACGCCTCTGGGAAGTTATCTCTGAGTTCCTGGTTTGATTCAGACCTGTTAACAGAGGTTCCCCAATGACAAGTCCATAGGAAACAGACTTGCAAATGGAGACATTTAGGTTAATCACTGGAAACTCGCAGAAGAGAGAAATTTAGTTGCCCTAGATCCCCCTTAGGAGATGTCTCCTTTGGCGAAATTCTAGAATTGCAGAGACAATTTCCCCCCAAAAAAACTGATAAGATTTTGCAGTCACAAAAGGATAGAGCTCACTGAAGTAAATGTCCCCCTTTAGATGCTGTTGTGGCAGCCATGAAGAAAAAGCTGTTTGAAGAGAGTATGCTTATCCACCCCAGTAAGGAATCTAGGGCTTTGAACTGATCTGAAAAATGAACTTACACTTCAGCAACTATTTTCTTTGAGTGCTCTTAACTCTCTTGCCCATATTACAAGTTTCCAAAGAGAGCTGACTAAGGAGATCAGCAGTTTCTTTTCAGGTAATTTGCCTGCAGATATCCAGAGGATGTGGAATCCTAGCCATGTACCTTAAATTCCCTCTGTTTCCATGTGCCTGCTTTTCCAATGCTTCTGATGAATGGCTAAAGCAGCAGGTACCAGTATAGCTGTATGCTGCCATGCTTGGATGCGGTTGTATGTTTTTTTGCGGACGGAGTAGGACATCTTCCTTGACACCTTCCTTGATGGTTCCACTTAATTTGGGCCTAAGGTTGTGCACTCGGCAAACAGGCCAATAAGCCCCTGTCTGCAGTGGGAATATGCTTTTCTTCTCAAAGAACCTTTTCCAGAATTGTAGAGAATCACTGGGTTTTAACCAAGACTTTTCCTTTGACAACCCTCCTCCCCTGTGGCAGTGGAGGGTGTAATTTTAATGGACATTTTCCTAGGGGACAGAGGAGGTCTAAAAAACCAAGGATTTCACAGTCCTGTCTCAGAGAATTCCTTTCAGTGCTCCTGAAGAGTTGCCCAACTGACACATTGGAGGCAGCCAAAGGGTGCTTATCTCTACACCCTCAAAGCTGGCAGGCCATCATTCAGACCCTCGTGTGTTGAGGACAACCACCAGGGGCAATACAATTCCATTTCGTCCCCACCCCCCTCTCAAATAAGAATTTTCTTATTGCCACCCCAACAAATAGAATCTGCAGCAGCAAAAGTCAAATAGTTGTTGGGGTAAAAATGGGGCCACCCTGCAGATTCCACCAGACCAGATGGTATCTGGAGTCTACTCCAGGTTATTTTAGTTACAAAGATGATCAATGTCCTAAAGCATGTTCTGGATGCAAGTCATCTAACCCAGTTTGCGAAGTAGACAAAATTCTGGATGGTCAAGGTTCAGTCCATTTTTACATTTACTCAGTAAGGATGACTGGATGTGCTCATTAGATCTCCAGGATGCTCCTGCCATATAAAGATAACTCACTCCAGGAGATTCTGCCATTTTAGGCTGGGAGCTAATTCTTTTCAATTCAGAACTCCACCCTTTGGACTCACTGCAGCCCCCTGGGTGTTAAGCAAATGCATGGCAGTGACAACCTATCTGACTGCAGAGGTTCCAGGTGTTCTTGTACTTGAACGATTGGCTCGTAAAAGCTCATACCACAGATCTATTAATTCAGCAGTGTGACCTTTTTTACTTCAGCTGTTTCATATCTTGGGGTTACTGTAAATGTGGAAAACAGCAAATTGAGTCCAACTCAGTCCATAGGATTAATAGGCTACCACCTGGCCACAACTCCAATAGCTTCCTTACCACATCATAGTATTCTATGCATTCAGCAAGCAGCAAACCAAGTATTGTCTTATCCAGAAACTAATTCTGAAACTTCCAGGGCTTATGGCTTCTGCGATCACCTTAACCCCTCTTTCCAAATTTCACCTGAGAATTCTTCAGTGGGCCCTGTCAGAACACTAGTCCAAACTTTATCCTCTCAGAACCTCAGTCAAACTCTGATGATGGATCATATCCACAGTTTTTAGGACAGCCATTCTGTTTTTCACCAGCAGTAGCTTTGGTTACCACAGATACTTCCTTCTGAGATGGGTAGGGGGCATTACAAAGGGAAGACTGCATCCTTCACATCGGTGTCTTGGAAATGAGCAGTCCTTTTTGCATTCCAGGCATTTCAAGACTCTTGTCAGTGGGTGTAATTTCACTTAAGGTGGACAACATACAAGTAGTCTGGTATGTTAACAAACAGGGAGGGACCAGATTTTATCCTAGTGTCAAGAAGGCATGAGTGTTTGCAATCGGTGACGTATTCCCATCGCTGTCTTTTAGCAAAGCATATCCTGGGGATTTCTAGTTCACTAGTGCACAGAAAGTATGCAGGAGCAGTCTTCTGTCTCACAAATGGCCACTTAGACTATGGCAAGCAAAATCGTCTGTTACTGGAGCCATCCTGGCCACAATCTGTTTGCATCCTACCTAAACAAATTTAGTAGTTACTTCACCCTAATCTCTCTACAGGGTCAGTCAACACGGGATGCTCTGCTCCACCGTTGGCCCTTGGCCTCCTTTACCCCCCCCCCCCTTCCATTGATTACGAAATTCATTCAGAAAGCCAGAAGGTGCAAGGCAAAAGTAATCCTCATTGCCCTGTGTCTTTAGACTCGCCTTCTGTGTCCTCCCTGGATACTGTCTTGCAGCACAGATCTCTTATCCCATTCATCTGAGCATCCTCTCCGAGAACCAGAAACCTGGAAATTAGTCACTTGCTTCCTCCAGTTCTGATGATAGCCAGAGACTCTACATTTCAGACAATATAGTATATGTCCTTAAAAGGACAGTCTTGTAGATTTTTTTTGTTTTGATTCTGTGTCCTTTTTACATTTTCTGTCTAGCTTTCTGAACATGCCTCAGCTTTGGTCGTGGGGGCTGGGGGAGGGGTACTTACAGGAAGTTTTAATGGTCTTAATTAAATTCCTTCTCAAATTGCAGTTGTACTCGCAACAGCTCTTACCTATTAAATTCATAGGTGTTTACTAGACCAACAACCACAAGGCCCTTTTTAAGCCTAGCCATGCATTCCAAATCTCTGACAAGTTCTGATACTAAACCAAACAGAAATCAGGCACAGGAAATTGCATGGTAACTAGAACAAGTGCAAACAAAGAATAAAATACTGAGCCTGCCAGGCTGAAAGGCAAACAAACCTGTATCTTTGGTTAATAGTGTTTGTTTGCCTTTCAGCCTGACAGGCTCGGTATTCTCTTTATTTTTTCCAGGTTCTGATACTCTTGATAAGTGTAAGCAGGGATTTGGGAGGTAAAACATTTACAAGCAGGAGCCTGGGAGATGAACCATTTACAGGTTGCCTGTGTCCATTAGAGACATAGGTGCCAAAAAAAAGGATGAGTTTCCTGTTCCCCATCCAATTGTCCAAGTTGCACTTGAATTGGGTTAGGGAGGAACTCGCATGGATATTGAGCCTGTTCCATAGATGGAGTAGTTTCTGGGATACATACCAGTCTTTCCAGCCGGTCATATTTATATCACAGGCAAGGTTTAAGTCTTTAGATCAGAGAATTCTGGTGCTGTTTGTTTTGTGTATATGCAGGAGTTCCATCAGAGTGGGGTCTGACAATGCTCTGTATGCCAGGCATATAGAGCTCCCCTCAAAGCCTATAGGAGACAATACAGAGATAGGGCCTTTTTACAGTCTGCATAGGACATTTTACTTGCACCCTGTATTCTTTTAGTGAGGGACCTCTGTGGATTTTTCAGTTGTTGGATATGCCTGGTTAGGTGCATACTAAAAGGGGCATTGTACTCTATAGGTTTGATGAATGCTGATTACAGTGAAACAATGACTTCCTTGAATTTGGATGCCATACCTTTGAAGTTGGTCAACATGGAGTGATTTCCTGATTACTGTAGACAACGTGATGGTCAAAGGCTAGATTACTATCTGTGTGTGCCCCTATGTCCCTGACTACTGGGTCAACTCTAAGGGGTGTGCTTTCAATGTAATAGTTACAAGGGATGGATGACTTCCCAAAGGATATTGTTAAGCATTTCTTGGCATTTCATTTTAGTCCATGCCTCTGACACCAGTTGTTTGTGTCAACCCCTCCTGGAGAACATTTGTGTCAGTATGGGATTCAATGATGGCTTCTAATTTGTAATCATCTGCAAACTTGGTCAGCCAGAGACCACTGACATTGGCCTTGACTTCAGAGAACTAAATACCAAAAAGGTCCAAGGACTGATGCTTGAGGGACTCCACTTGTGACTGGCCTCTTTGTAAAGGTGGACTCCTCAATTCTGACTTCCTGGGTCCTCTCTGTGAGCCAGTTGGCTAACCACCGGGTGACATACGAGTTTGTACCTAACCGCTTGAATTTGTTAACCGTGCCCGAGTGGGGTATTGTCAGTTGCCTTGGCCAGTTCAAGGTAGACCGTGTGAACCATTTTTCTCTCATCCATTACTTTGGTTACTTTCTCAAAGAAGTCCACCAGGTTGAGTAGGCATGATCTGCCCTTGAAACCAAACTGGGTTGGGTCCAGTGTCTGGAGGTTTACTATATCTCTGTTGATCATTTCCATGATAATTTTGTTCCATGGCTTTATATGCAAGACTAGTGAGACTTATGGGTCTGTAGTTTCCAGGGTCTGTATATGGCCCACCTTTGTGCAGACAGATGACTGTTGCTGTACTCTATTCATGAGGCATGAAGCCTGTTTGGAGGCTACAGCTAAACAGAAATTCTGGAGGTCCTGATAGATCATGTTTCATGCTATTTAGAAGGCATCCTACGATATTGTCTGGGCCCATTGATACAGTGTTCTTGGTCTTAGAGCATTAAGGACCTGTTCCTTAGTGATGGTAGGGGGAAATATATTTTATGGTATTTCCTGAGGGAGGGTTGAAGGGGATAGAACGGCTTTCTCCCCTTCGGCCCTCCCTCAGGAAATGCCTCTCAACCGTACAGATTTGCACAGAATGTTCAGATTTTTCCCTTATATTTTTGGTCCGTTTTTCATAAAATTGTGGCTTTCTGGCAAATTAGTGGCAAATCATTAAAGATTGAAGTTAAGAAATAATGACATACATTTGAGTTTGACTTCATATCCTTCAGAAAATTCATGCTAATGCAAAACCTGTTATTCTATCAACTTTCTAAGTTTGTAAGAGCAATATTTCAAAATTGTCCCTGTTGGTACTGCTTTTTTATGGCTTTGTCCAGATTTCTTACTCTAAGAGGTTGAGAGAGGGGTAACGTTTGAGCTGAATTTATCAGCCAGGAGGCTTGCCATATATTCTGAGTCATTATAGGTGGTCCATTTACAATTCTCTGCACACAATTGTGTATTGCCTTTGACGTTGCAGTCCTAGCTAAAGAATGATTTGTGGTTGTCCTTAACCTGGGAGGCCAATCTTACCTCAAATTTGGCTTTGGTAGACTTTGTCCTATGAGTTGTTTGTTTAGTTTGCAAGTGCTTTTATCCTTCTGGGTGCTGCACCTGCTACTTTTTGCCATGATTTTTTTCCTTCTGTTGTACAGCCTATTGATTTTATGATTACACTAGGATGGCTGTTTTTTGTTAGTTCTGTACTTCTTCCTGGTAGGTACAGCTGTCTCTATGCAGCTGTTAACATGATTGTACAGGGTTTCTGTGAACAGTTCTGCATAGACAGCAATGTTCTCAGGGTTTAAGGGCATTTGAAATTTTGCTAGGTTATCACTTAATAGCAGGAGGTTAGCCTTAGAGAAGTTCCTGAATATTCCAGGTTTTGCTGGGGGTCCATGTTTTATTTTTTACCTCAAAGGAGACCAGTTTGTGGTTTGACCTTACCAGGGAAGACATTACAGTAGGGAGGTATGTAGCACTCTCCCGTACTAGTGACGACTAGATCCAGTATGCCGGCACCCCTGGTTTATGTATTGACTATCTGGTCCAGGGAGTTTTCATTTACAAAATCCAGGAATAGTTGGGTAATTAGTCACTCATGAATATGGTATTGGGTTGGATGGTTAGTGTTTCTAATAAGTTTAGATACATAATATGCATTTCCTGGGTCATAGAGGGGGCCTGTAGCTTGCAAGGAGGTGGTATTGTATTTTGCTTATGGTGATTTGAACATGGTGTAGCTCAAGTGCATTGTCTCGTCTGACCAGCCTTGAGGTATATTTATTTTTGATGTAAAGTAAATAGAGACACCTCTACCTTTAGTCCCCTGCCTGTGAATTAGCTGGTATAAATGTGTGGGAGGCATTATAACCTTGCACTTTTGGTGTGCTGTCTACGGCTTTAAACATCTCAGTGACCGCTCAGATGTCAGCATTCTCTAGGGTGAAGAGAGCTTCTAGGTAGTGGAGTTACTTGTTTAGACGTCTAGCATTGAGCAGTAATACCTTTAGATTTTCATTTAGTAGTCAGTCATCTTTTGTTCATGTTGTGGCATCATCCTTGGAGAAGGTAAAAAGACGCTGAATGCTAGGCTCATACCAGCCTGAGAAAGATAGTCCGAGAGCTCCATGATGTTTCTTCATATAGTCTAGGGAGGTACATCTCAGGTCATTTACTCCCACATGGACTATGACTGAGTCATATTGGAACTTGTAGTCCAATGTCCTGAGTGAGTGCATAATGTGGGAGATCATAATCTCTGACAAGCAACTGACCGTGACTTTCTCCTTACTCGACCTGTTGAGAGGGAGAGCAGTGTGTCTCGTGATGGAGTCTTCAGTCTTATGAGCTTAACATCTCCATGAGATGTAGCTGTATGTGTTGATGTGGGTGTTTTGAAAGAGTGCGTTTGGTGCTGCTGAGGGTATTTGTGTACTTCATCTGGGAGGTCTTTTTGGTTTAGGAAGGTTACATTTAAGTGCCTCAGCACATTTGCCTTGAATTGTGTGAGATGGGTGCAGCATTTGTACTGTTGACAACCTTGAGTACTTTTATGTGAGTTTTGGCTCCAGTGACGTTGTGTAAATACATCGCTTCCTTACCATATCAGTTTGTTTGAGAATTATCTGGTTGTTAGTAAACATGAAGCAATTTCTACATTGCCTCAGGATGCCCATATCCACCAAGCTGGTAACAAAGTCAGTGGGAAAGTTCATATCCTGTGTGCAACTAGGTATGGGAGAAATTTCAGTCGTGCTTTTACAGGGAAAATGTCACTCAAGGTGTCCATGTCTGTTCAGAGCATTGCCAAACACTTGAGGGGAAAGTAATACAAAGACCCTTAAAATTTAAGGATGAAGTATTTAGGCGGATATTGTGAAGTTAGAAACCAATCAAACAATACTTAATGAAAACAAGGAATTAGCTTGTCAAGAATGATGAAAAGAAGGGGAGTCGCATGAATGGCTGCTGCCTGGCTACTACTAGTACTGGTCTCATGACACCTTCACTCTGCTGGGTTACGGTGCTCCTTTGCTTCTTCTGTTACCAGAAGCAAAATGTTATCACCAATTCCAAGATAAGATGATGATCCACAGTCTTGTCCCTGATGATGCAACAGTCTGTAGGCTTTGTAGCCTTTTCCTGAGAGATGATTTGAATAGCAACCAGACCGATTAGGAACGTTTAGGTAAAGGTTGCATAAAGCAAATAAAAAATGACACTTAACGAAATGGAAAGGCAAAGCAATATCTGTAGCTGTCCTAAGCTTTGCTGTTGAATATAAGAGAAAATGTAAATCCTGCACTGGTCCTGCATATTTATTGTGGGTCAGTCAAGTCATTTTCTTTCAGGTCTTTGTGCTGGACTTCTGGTGATGGGTAGAAAAGTGGTGAATTCACGTTTCCCTGTTTGTTTGGACATACCTCCCTAATGCTGTGTTTTATATGGCAGAGTACTGAATGTTACAAGCATTGTTGTACATTGCACAGGTAAAGCTCACAAACCACAATGCCAGAAGGAAAACAACCAAAGTCTTTTGAGGTAGAATGTCACCACACAGCATAAACTTAAAACCAGAGTACTGCAGCTGTTTGTCTGTTTATACTACAATATTTATAAAAGATATGATGTTCTTCGTGTTTCACTGTTGCAGTCATCACACTTGGATTATCTGCTTGCAGTTGCCCTCAGTTGGCCTGATTATCAAAGTGTTGGGTCCTGCGTCGGTTCCTGTCTCATCTTCCATGACATCAGGTAGTCAGGGGTTTAAAGCATGCAGCCGACGCCATTACATCAGTCTTTCTTGCCGTGCGGTGCCAGAAGCAGAAGCAGTTTGCAAGTGCCAGTCGGCCGACTCCTGAAATTTTCGTTTTCAAGTTTCAGAATCGAAGTCTTCAACTAAGCGAAGTACCCCATTGGGGAACCTTTTTCTTGCTCTAAACCGGTGACAGTAAAAGTTAACAACTGTATTTCTTGTGGAAAGCAAATACCTCATAAAGATTTTCATTCGTACTGCATACCCTGCTTAGGCCCATACCACGATGTACCTCGCTGTTGGTTTTGTGCCGTATTCAAACCTCGAACTATTCATCATCTGTTCATTTACGCTTCTAAATATTTTGGTACTCTGTTCAATTATCCAGAAATGGCTTCGGCAAGCCACCCGACTACCGACATTCCGAAAAAATGCAAAGATAAAGACAGAGACAGACACCATAGGTCCAAAGCTGCCGACGACGCTTCAACAAAGCTAGCCACCAGTTCGCCGGTAATCAGTGAGGTACTTTCGCAGCCCCTAATACCCGCTACTTCAGATTTGCAGACCTCTACTGAGACCCATTGGGAGTCCGATATGCCACGAGATGCTTCCTCTACTGTGGAACCTGCAGATGTCTCTACCTTGGATGGGTCTGGAGCCGCTGTGCAAGCACTGTCTTCTGAGGATGTATTCAGGCCTACTGACTTGCATATTAAACCAATGCCATCTTCTTCTTTAAAGCCTAAACCTCGATCCATGCCTAGAAAACTGGTGCCCAGACTGCATGGTCAAATCCCAGTGCCTAAAAAAACAAATAAGAATGGCTGAAGACCTTATTACTCTAATCAGGGGAAGCTACCCTTCCCCCTCTGAGACCTAGGACTGATTTTCCTTCTGATTCTTTGGGTCAGGACTCTGAAATTTATTTTTCCTCTGATGACTGGGATTTACCCTTATCTACCTATGAGGATTATGATGCAGAGGGCTCCTTTCCCTCTGCTTCCCCTCCAGAGGATTTCTCTTTTGGTGAAACCTTGTATACTCTTAGGGAGCATTTCGCTGGGAAAGCCAGGATTACTCTGACTCCAAAAAGAAGCTTAGGAATTTCTTATTCCTGCCCCAATACAGGCCTTTAGCTATACCTCCTGTACTGGACATTGTTGTTGATGCCTTCTCGGAATCTAGCCTGGCCCCTGACTCTCTACCTCCTGCTCCCAGAAAACCTGATAGGTATTACAGGGTTCCTGACTCTCACAAGTTCCTTTTAAAAATCCTACTGAGGATCCCGAGACAGTTTCACAGGGACCCAAGGGCATTAAGGCTACTACTGCCAAAAATCCTACCCCCTGTGGTAGAGGTTCCAGGGCGCTGGATAGATAGGGTAAGAAGGTATACACTTATGCAACCTTGGCCATTAGAGCCTTAAACTGCTAGTTTCATATGTTAAAGTATCAGCAGCATATTATTGGATTGCTTAAACAGAAATTGATGTCAATTGCTGACTGTGCTAAAAATATAGATTTACAGGTTTTAATGCATTCTGCTGAACAAGTTGGAAAACATACTTTGCAATGTGGTTTTGATTCATTAGAGGCATCTTGCAGGGCTTGCTGTCACTACGTCTGTACTTAGAAGGCATGCTTGGCTTAAGGAGCCATCATTGCCAGATCATGTTAAGGCTAAATTGCTGGATGCTCCCTTAAACCAAGGCTGCCTGTTTGGCAACAAAGCAGAAGTACTTAAAAAGATGGAGGATAAAGCTAAATCTATGCAAACTGTTAAAGATTTCCTGCAAGTACAGCCTCCCAGATTTAGTAGGCATTGGCCCTCTAAGAATTGGTCCTTTCCTGCCTCCTCCAGGCCTTCTCAGTCCAAACCCAGAACCAGCAGAACACCCAGAATGCAGTCCCATGGGACTCACAGGACTAAGCAGTGGGGGGGGCTCCCACTTTCAAAGCAGGAAGTAGTAAGACTCCTCCCTATGGTAAACTGTCTCAGTGACTTAACTTTAAACCTTCCAAGCCCTGCTCAACTGACTGTTCCTTTAGGGGGCAAGATTGCCCTGCAGGCAAAAAATTGGAACTAGTTACCCAGGACAAATGGGTTTTAAATAGTTTCCCAAGGATACAGATTCCACTTCCACTCCTTATCAACCCCAAACAGTTGGCCAAATCTACCCCAAATCAGTGGGCAGAGGCTCAAAAGCAAGTTCTCTCTCTTTTAAGCATCAGGCTATTCAACATGTCCCAGAAGAAGAATGGGGAGAAGGTTTCTGCTCAAGACTTTTTCTGGTACCAGGAAAAGACAATTCCTGGTGTATTATCCTGGGCCTGTCTATCCTTAACTTATTTTTGGTAATTCCAAAATTCACGATGCTAACTCTTCATCAGCTGCTTCCTATGCTAGGCAAAGATGCATGGTTGGCAACACTGGATTTAAAGGAAGCCTACCTGCACATCCCAATAAGGGAATCTTGCAGAAGATACCTACGCTTCAAAGCCAGCTACATGCACTATCAGTTCTCTGCACTGCCCTTTGGCTTATCTACTGCGCCCAGGGTATTCACAAAGTGCATAGCTCCAGTCATTGCCTTTTGCAGGCAAATTGATATTCAAATATACCCATACCCAGACGATTGTCTAATTCAGGCAGAAAGCCAGGACATACTATTGAATTATCTGGAATTTGTAAATAAATTACTAGCTTCTCTGGGGTACACCATAAACGAAAAGAAATCACATCTTGTACCCTGCCAGCAAATTGTATTCCTGGGAGCAAAGCAAGCTTGAGTACAACTTCCTAGATGGCCTACCGTACGCCAGAAAAACAAGTTTATTTGACAGCCTACTTCAAACTACTGTCCACAAAGACCTAGCTATCTGCAAGGAAAATACTGCAAGCCCTGGGGTTTGACTCAAAGGGGCAAATCCAGACGCCCTAAGGGTTCCAGATACCAGGCGCAAGATTCATACAGGTCAAAGCAATGGGGCACTTCTACCGCCAAATCTGGAGGAGATAAAGCGCAAACCTACAGAAAACAGTCCCAATGACTTCCCTACCTGCACCAAGCACTTATCTTTTGGTGACACCCTTAGGGGGAAAATTAGCACTTTTTGCTCAAAATTGGCAGTTAATAACCCAGGACAAGTGGGTGCTAAACATAGTATCACAGGGATACAGATTCCACTTCCATACAAGATCAATTTCAACAATTGGCTTAAGTATTGGTGTCATTCAAAGGGGATCCAATGCCTGTCTGCCTGGGATGACATGCTCGACAAGCCACGATGCTTCGCTAGGGATGGCTTGCACCTGTCAACCCTGGGCTTTCGGATATTGGAAAAGGCTCTTGCCACCCCATAGTGCCTTTTTTAGGCAAGGCTCAAAAGACAAACCCACCTCCATAGGTACCACAAGGGATAAGAAACTAAGTGTAATGCTACTCAACGCCAGAAGCCTAAACCTCAAGATGCACGCACTCGAAACTGTCTTTAGCATGGAAACATCGATATCTGTGCAGTAACAGAAACCTGGTTCAAGGCTCCCGAGAGCACCCCGGCACTACCAGGTTATACCTCATACCATGTTTTTCGGCTGCAAAACTTGGACCAAACCACAAAAGGAGGGGGAGTATCAATATTCGTCAAAGATACCCACACCTCCAGGTTGGTGGCACAGCACAAAGCATCAGAGACTATCCATGTGCAACTAACAGTGGGTAAAACTGCCTTCCAGTTTATAGCCTGCTACAGACCACCCTCCCAAACCCAGGAATCCCACTCGGCCTTCCTGAGAACACTGGAAAATATGAAGGTCTCTCCAAACACCATTATATTGGGCGACTTCAACTACCCTAACATAGACTGGGAGCATTACTCTAGCCCCAACACCCTATCCCGAAGGTTCCTAGAATTTATAAACTCAAATGCTATGGAACAACTTATTGCCACTCCCACAAGAGGGGAAAACATACTGGACCTGATCATCACCAACATGGGGACTCTATGCTCCAGACCAGAAGTGTATCCCTCACTGGTAAGATCAGACCATAAACTAATCTCACTAGATATTCACATCCCGACCCCAGCCCCTGCCCAGAAAACCACAGTGAAAAACTTCTCTAAAGCAAATTTCACATTCCTCAAAACCGAGGTGGAATCCTTCAAAGCCCCTGGGCCTGTGGAAAATACGGCTCAGACCGCAGAATCCTTTATAAACGCATTCTATGAACACCTTCAGGAATGCATGGATCATGCAATCCCAAATAAAACCAAGACCCAATCCTCCAAAGTTAGGCGTCCTGTCTGGTGGACCCCAGCCATAAACAAACTATACAATAGAAGGAGGAAACTACTACATGATAGAGCAAAATCCCAAAAAGGGAAGGCATTTCTGATCAGTATTAGCAAAAAACTATGGGCACTCATAAAATCGTCTAAGGCCAGCTTCGAGAGAAAAATTGCACGGGACACTAAGGATAATCACAAGGCATGCTTTAGTTATGTTAGGAACCTGGGTGGGAATTCCCAGATATGCTCAGAATTAGTCCAAAATGACAAAAAATACATCGAACCCACAGACATTGCCAACATCCTAGCTGACAGGTACAGCGCAAACTTCTCCCCCCCCCTTCCCCACCAAAAGGGCAAATATCTATCCCAGCAGAGTGCTGCCCCCCTGACATCTCAGATGCTCAGGTAAGAGCCGCCCTCTCCAAAGCAAAAAACAGCATCAATGGGACCAGACGGTGTCCCAGGCTGCGTCCTGCATGAACTCCAAGAAGAAATAAACCCAAACATAAAACTACTGTTCAATCTCAGCCTTACTACAGGATATGTACCCAAAGAGTGGCGTACAGCAACAGTGGTCCCTCTCCACAAAGGTGGTGCCTCAACGGATCCTGGAAACTATCGCCCCATAAGCCTGACTAGCTTTGTCTGCAAAGCTATGGAAAGGATCATCATGGACCTCATAAATAAAGATATTGGGGACCTACAGACACTGGATCCTACCCAGTTCGGCTTTGTTAAGGGCAGATCCTGCCTCTTAAACCTGGTGATTTCTTTGAAACAGTCACCAAGGCCATTGACGAGGGGAAGGTGGTCTACACAGCCTACCTGGACCTTGCAAAAGCTTTCAATACAATACACCACTCGGGCATTATAGATAAGCTCACAAGCTTAAATATAAACCCCTATGTCACTAGATGGGTTGCAAACTGGCTCAAGGACAGAACCCACATGGTTAGAATTGCTGGAGCCATGTCAGACTCCAAACCAGTTACAAGTGGCGTCCCACAAGGCTCAGTCCTGGGACCTCTCTTGTTCGGTATATATTTCTCAGAGGTGCAGGCTAACACGGAAGGACTGTGGCTGACCAAGTTCGCAGATGACTGCAAACTGGGCGCCATAATCGACTCTCCAGCCGACACAAGCATCCTACAAAGGGCCTCATAGAAACAGACAACTGGTGCCAGAGCCATGGCCTCAAGCTAAACGCCAAAAAGTGTATAGTCATCCCCTTTGGCAAAAACAAAATGCCCACAAATTACCCACATAGGTGGTAATCCATTAAGTACGGAAGAAGTAATTAGGGACCTGGGGACCCAAGTTGATAGCAATCTCTCATTTGACAACCACATGGCCAAAGTGGTTAGAAAAACATTTTATATAGCCCACCTAATCATGAAGGGATTCACATCTAGATCAGGGGAGGTCATCGTGCCTCTTTACTCATCCCTCATCAGGCCCATATTTGAGTACAATGCCCCTTTTGGGATGTACCTTACCAGACACCTGCAGCAACTGGAAAGACCCCAAAAGTACCTTACCAAGAGGATCAAAGGGCTCAAACAGATGCCATATGCTGCCCAGTTAAAGAAACTCCAGCTCTACTCAGTGGCATACCGCCTCCTCAGAGGTGATCTGTGCCTGACGTATAAGGCCATGTCCAATTTGGAATTAATGGACATGCTGCACCTCAGAAAATCCAAATCCCATCGAGCTACGCGCTCGAGAGACTTGAACCTCAGCACTTAAATAAATAGGACATGCTGGAGGGACAGATTCATAACCCAGAGGCTCCCTTCACTCTGGAATAAAATCCCAGTCCAGGTTAGGCAGAGTCCCTCATTGACTCTCTTCAAGAAGAATCTTGATGAGTGGATGGGAGATAGGTTTACCCCGGGTATCACTTCTGTGTCACTGGAGGCACAATATACTAACCTCGAAAAAGGGCATAGCAAAATTCATTTAAAATGGGTGGCAAAAGCCAAACACACTCTGGCTAGGCTTATAAATGCCCTAGGGCAGATAGCCTAGTATGAACCTATGAACCTATACTCTGCCAATGGCAAGCGGTTGGCCAGATCTGCCAAAAAATCAATGGACAGAGGCAGAGAAACAAGTTAGGTCCCTCATGGATAATGGGGGCCATTCAGCCAGTACCAGAACAGGAAAAAGGACAAGTTTTTTATTCAAGACTGTTCTTGGTTCCCAGAAAGGACAAGGCCTGGCGGCCAATACTGGATTTATCAATTTTGAACACATACCTGGACATTCCAAAATTCAAAATGCAGACTTTGCAGCAACTTCTGCCCATGCTGGGCAAGAATGCTTGGCTGGTGACAGACCTAAAAGAGGCATACCTGCATGTCCCAATAAGCAATCGTGCAGAAGATACCTCAGATTCAAGGCTGGCTTAATGCATTACCAATTATCTGCACTGCCCTTTGGCTTATCTACTGTGCCCAGGGTCTTTACAAAATGCCTGGCACCAGTAATTGCATATTGCAGACAAAGAAGTATCCAAATATATCCTTACTTGGACGACTGTCTCATTCAAGCAGAGAACAAGGACAATGTCCTTCAAGAATGCAACTGCAGTCCTGACATATGGGTTGTCCTGCCTCAGGCAGCCCTTCGGTCGGCCGGATTCCAAAGTCTGGGTCCGGCGTCGGCTGATGTCGCCTCCTCCCCAACGTCAGAGCGGCTGGGGTATAAAGGCATCCGCCGACGCCATCTTCTTCATTCTTTCTTGCCGTGCGGTGCCCGAAGCAGAAGCAGTTCGCAAGTGCCGGTCGGTCAGCTCCTGTGTTTTCTGTTACCGAAGTCATCTAAAAGCTAAGTACCCGTTAGAACATTTTTCTTGCCTCAGCCGATGTCAGAAAAAATTGAAAAAGTTAATAATTGTTTGTCTTGTGGTAAACAAATACCTCATAAGGACTTCCATTCTTACTGCCTCCCTTGCCTGGGCCCAGACCATGACGTCTCGGCCTGTGCTTGCTTTAATAAGCGCACACTCAGGCGCCGGGCAGAATTTGCCGAAGACTTCTTTGGCGAATGTTACACTTATATCATGCCGTCGGAACAACCGACAGCACAAACTACCAAAAAACGCAAGGACCGGGACCGACATCCTCGGCCCGCGTCATCCACCGATACCACGTCTAAGCCCTCCGCGAGTGCATCGGTCCCTTCGGAAACGGTAATTCAACCGCTCCAGGCTGACGACACCGCTTTAACGCGTTCTTCTGTCCCGGAGATTTCACCGGTGCCGGTTGCTGATTTTCCTCCAGAAACCGAAGCTCTGGATCTACCCGACACCATTCCCGTGGACAAAGTTACCCCTGCATGTGGGGCAGCTAGGCCTCTGGTATCCATGTCCATCAAGGCCTTTGCACGTGCTAAGGCTGCCAGCCAAGCCAAGGCCAATCCTAAAACTACTTCTCAGGGCCCTTCTTCTGATAGATAGATCATGACTCTAGGTGCAGATCTAATCTCTCTTATCAGGGGTTCTCAGCCGCACCCAGACAGAGGTTCTCAGCCGCCTGCAGATAAAAGGCCTAGAACTGAGCAGGCAGACACCCTCTCTTCAGATGAAACCTCGGGGGATTCAGAGCACTCAGACACCCAAGAAGAATCCTTCCAGGCCTATGAGGACTCTGATGCTGAGGAATCAATTCCCTCTGCTTCTCCTCCAGAGGATATTTATTTCGGTGAAGTTCTCCACTCCATGAGAGAACATTTTCAGTGGCAGGGTCAGGAATTTTCTGATTCCAGGAAAAGGCTACGTACCTTCCTTAAGTTACCCCAGCACAGGCCTTTAGCTATTCCTCCAGTGTTGGATGTCCTGGATGATGTATTCTCAGACTCCAGTGCTTCCCCTGATTCTCTCCCTCCTGCTCCTGTCAAGCCAGACAGATATTAGAGTCCCTGAAACTCATAAGCATCTCCTTAAGGCCCATTCTGTGGATCTAGAAACCATTTCACAGGGCTCCAAAGGAGTGGCTACTTCCTCGGCCCGCTGACAGGGAAGCTGGGTCCCTGGAGAGATGGGGCAAAAAAGTTTATACTTCCACCCTTGCCATGAGGTAACTTAACTGCCTTTTTCATATGTTTCAGTACCAGGATTACTTAATGGATGATTTGCAGAAAAAGTTAGCCTCTCCTGAGCCTATAGATAGAAAGGCATTGCAGGATTTGGTACATAATACTCAGCAGGTTAGCAATCATTTTCTTCAGTGTGGTTATGATGCATTGGAAGCTTCATGTAGGGCAGCTATGACAGGGGTCGTTATACGTAGACATGCTTGGTTGAAAGAACAGCCACTGCCAGACCATGTTAAAGTAAAGCTCCTGGATGCACCTCTGGAAAAACAGAAGATTTTTGGTGCTAATGCACAGGATGTATTGAAGTCTATTGAGGAAAAGGCAAAAATCAGTACAGACAGTCAAGGATTTCCTCCAGGTTCAGCCACCCAGATTCAGCAGGAATTGGCCTTCAAAGAATTGGTCCTTTCCAGACTCTGACAAGTTTCAAAGGGGGAAAAACAGGCGTGCTCGAGGTAGAGGGCAATACCGAGGCTCCTACAGGGGCCGCCAATGGCAACCACCAAATCAGAGAAGTGGCGCAGGTAGTTCACCTGCACCACAGGGACAATCACAATGACTTGACTTTCACTCTGCCTACCAAGGCTCAAAGAGAAGCACCTCTAGGCAGAAAATTATCCTTATTCTCAGAGAACTGGCACATTTTAACCAAGGACAAATGGATTCTGGACATAATAGACAAAGGTTACAGGTTCCACTTCCATACCTTACCAACTGGACAAGGCATGCCAAACCTGCCACAAAATCAAAGGGCAGAGGCACTCATACAAGTTTCAAAGCTGTTACAAATAAAAGCAATAGAAAAGGTTCCTCCTCAGGAACAAGGCCAGGGATTCTATTCAAGACTGTTCCTTGTTCCAAGAAAAGAAAAACAATGGAGGCCTATACTGGACTTGTCCGTTCTAAACACTTTTCTCATTGTGCCAAAATTCAAAATGCTGATGTTGCAGCAACTCCTTCCCATGCTGGGCAAGGGGTCTTGGCTGGTCACTCTGGACCTCAAGGAGGCATACCTGCATGTCCCAATCAGACACAGTTGCAGAAGATACCTCAGATTTCTTGCAGGAACAGAGCATTATCAATTCTCAGCATTGCCGTTTGGCTTATCTACTGCGCCCAGAGTATTCACGAAATGCCTGGCATCAGTAGTTGCACATTGCAGGCTCCAGGGGATTCAAATATACCCTTACCTGGACGACTGCCTCATACAAGCAGACAGCAAACAAACCTTGATAAAAAACTTGGATTATGTAATTCAGCTGCTACAGGCTTTGGGATACACAGTCAACATCCAAAAATCAAGACTACTGCCATCCCAAAAGATTATTTTTCTAGGAGCAAAACTGGACACACAATCACAAATGGCTTTCCTCACAGAGGAGAAACAACAGCATTTACCAGATTACTTCAAAAGCCTAGCAAAGCTTACCCAGCTGACCGCAAGGAAGACCCTGCAGGCCCTGGGGTTCATGGTATCTTGCATTCTTCTGATCCCTCTGGCAAGACTACACATGAGAAAGCTACAATGGTACCTAAAAAGCTTGTGGTCTCAACACAGCCACAACCTAGAAGACGTAATACCACTCATACCATGCCTGCAAAGGGAATTTTTGTGGTGGGCTCAAGCAAGTCATTTAAACAAAGGCATGCCTTTCAACAAAGCTCAAGCAAGTCAAACCATTACAACAGACGCCTCAGACCATGGATGGGGGGCACACATGGAGGGCAGATGCATTCAAGGACAATGGACTCCCATGGAAATGCATCTGCACATAAATCAAAAAGAGATGTTGGCAGTGATACATGCAATAGAAGCCTTCGGAAAATCTCTTCAACAAGGTCATCTACTAATAAGGACAGACAACACCACTGTCATGTGGTATATAAACAAACAAGGGGGCACTCACTCGTATCCCCTCTGCAGATTAACAATGAATCTTTGGGAAAAGTCCCTGAAACTGAACATCCACTTGCAAGCCCAGTTTGTTCTGGGCAAGGACAATGTTCTGGCGGACAGGTTGAGCAGAAATTTCTTGGATCCACATGAATGGATGCTGCATCCACACATTTTCTCACAAATAACAACTGCATGGGGAAGACCGGACATAGATCTCTTTGCTTCTCATCTCAATCATCATCTGGAAAGGTTCTGCACAAGGACACACCATCCTCTAGCCTGGAGAACGGATGCCCTGTCCTTCAGCTGGAATACCCTAACAATCTATGCATTTCCTCCTCTACCTTTACTGACCAAAGTGTTACTGAAGATCAAAGCAGATCAACCAAAAGGAATCTTGATAGCTCCAGACTGGCCAAGGCAGCACTGGTATCCTTTGCTACTGAGCATAACTCACACCAAACCGTGGCCCTTGCCTCAATGGCCTCTGCTCCTAACTCAGCACAACTACAGGACTGTTCATCAAAACCTGCAAACATTGCAGCTGACAGCTTGGAGGGTTCCATGACTTTGCCCCATGTCTCCCTCTTCAGGAAATCTTGCTGGAAGCACACAGACCTTCCACCAGAAAAACCTATTCGGCCAAGTGGAAGAGATTCATCATCTGGAATGCCAACAAGGGCCAGGATGCATCAGTGATGAGCATACCTCAGATATTAGAATACTTGGCAGAAATGTTTCATAGTGGCCTCTCATATTCTTCCATTAAAATCCACGCTTCAGCAATCTCAGCAAATTACAACTGTGACCCACCTGTGTTTTCGCATCCCTTGCTAAGACAGTTTCTAAGAGGGATAAAGAATATCAAACCTCCCAGAAAAAGTACAGTTTTGTACCTACCATAAATGTAGATGTCCGATAGGTATGCATCTGCAGTCCTAACATGTGGGTTGTCCTGCCTCAGGCAGCCCTTCGGTCGGACGGATTCCAAAGTCTGGGTCTGGCCTCGGCTGATGTCGCACTTCACCCGACGTCATAGCTGCTGGGGTATAAAGGCATCAGCCGACGCCATTTTCCTCAGTGTTTCTTGCCCCAGATGCCAGGTGCCCTCTAGGAAGGCTAAATTTGGATAAATGCAGATAATTCCAAACAGTAGAGAGCAAAATATATATACATACAAACAAATACACCATAATAGATTCCCCCAGCTAGCTAAAAGAGGGGTAAGTACCCTAGGAATACCACAGAGGGGAAGGAGGGTGGGTAATCCTGACTGCAGATGCATACCTATCGGACATCTGCATTTATGGTAGGTACAAAACTGTACTATGTCCTTCAAGGATGCATCTGCAGTCCTAACATGTGGGTAGAATACCATAGCCAAACTGGGGGAGGAGGCACTAAGATAATGATGGTGTAGTTAAGATCCCTTGCAAAACAGCAGTTGCAAAACCTGCTCTGGATCTGGAGTATAAAGGAAGATTATAATGCTTGGCAAATGTATGCATGGAGCTCCAAGTAGCAGCTTCTAAAATGTCTTTGGTAGCCACTCCTCATAGGAAAGCTGTAGTGGTGGCTGTAGCTCTTGTGGAGTGAGGCCTGATATTTTCAGGAGTTGTCTTTCCATGAAAAGAGTAGCAGAATCTAATGCAATTTCCTATCCATTTTGAGATTGTCTGTTTTGAAATTGCTTTTCCTTGCACTCCTGTTGCATATGCTACCAGAAGCTGGTCAGTTTTTCTGCTGACCTTAGTTCTGTCCAGATAGTAGCGCAATTGTCTGTGCACATCCAAGGTGTGTAGTAGTCTTTCCCCCCTGTTCTGTGGGTTGGGGAAGAATGTAGGTAAATGAATAGCTTGGTTCAATGATACCCTGGAGACCACCTTTGGCATAAAAGTAGGATTAGTTCTCAGAGACACTCTATCCTGATGGAAGATAAGGAAAGGCTGGACTGCCATTAATGCCTGTAACTCAGATACCCTTCTTGCTGAAGTGATTGCTAGCAGGAATGCAGTTTTCCAAGATAAGTACTGTAAGTCTGCTGTTGCTGCTGGTTCAAAAGGGGAAAGTGTTAATTTTTCCAGCACAAAGTTGAGATCCCATGCAGGAAGAGGTGGTTTCCTTGGAGGCTTTACGTTTTTGATTCCTCTCAAGAACTGCCTGAGTAGAGGATGAGAGAAGACAGGAGGATCCATGTTGTACTCTGCTGAAATTGCTGATGCATGAATCTTAATGGAAGAGTAGGACAGGCCATTGTGGAACAGTTCTGCTAAGTATTCCAGGATGTGTGCTATGTTTGCCAATGAGACATTTTCTCCCTTTGCTGCACTCCAAATGAGGAATCTTTTCCATTTGGCTGAATATGTTTTCCTTGTGGAGGGTCTGCGGGCCTCCAGGATAATGTCCTTAACCCTCTGAGACAAATCTGGTTGATTTTGCTTTATGCAATATTCCAAGCAGTTAGCTGCAGTGTTTTCAAGTTTGGATGCAGGGTCTTGTAGTTGTTCTGTGTTAGAAGTAATGGACATAGAGGTAGAGGCCATGAGTGTGCCCGAGACATGCTTCTCAGTAGCGGGTACCAATGTTGTCTTGGCCAGTCTGGAGCTATCAGGATTACCTTTGGCTGATCCTCTCTGATCTTCAGTAGGACTTTGTACATCAAAGGAAGAGGTGGAAATGCATATGCTGTCAGGTTTTTCCAGCTGAAGGAAAGGGAGTCCACCCTCCATGCAAGTGGGTGGTATACTCTTGAGCAGAATTTCTTCAATTGGGGGTTGTGTGGGGAGGCGAACAGGTCTATCTCTGGCATTCCCCATTTCTTTGTTATGGTTTTGAAGATATCTGGATGCAGCATCCATTCGTGAGCATCCGTGGTAGTTCTGCTTAAAGTGTCTGCTAGTGAATTTTCTTTTCCTGGTACAAATCTGGCCTGCAGTTGAATGTTGAGATTCAGGGCCAAATACCACAGGTCCATTGCCATCCGGCATAGAGGGTATGAGTGTGTACCTCCCTGTTTGTTGATGTACCACATCACTGTGGTATTGTCCGTCCTTATCAGCAGGTGACCTTGTTGGAGGAATGGTCTGAATGCCTGGATTGCATGTTTCACTGCCAGCATCTCCTTTAGATTTATGTGTAGTGTCAGCTGGTTTTGGGACCATAGGCCTTGTATACACTTGTCTTCCATGTGCGCTCCCCAGCCTAGGTCTGAGGCGTCCGTGGTGATGGTCTGGCTTGGATGTGATTTGTGGAAAGGCAATCCTCTGTTTATCTGACAGGCCTGAGCCCACCACAGGAATTCTTTTTTCAGGCATGGAATAATTGGAATCTGGGCTTCTAGACTGTGCTTGTGTTGAGACCATACATTCCTTAGGTACCATTGCAACTTCCTCATATGCAGCCTGACATGTGGGATCAATATTATGCAGGATGCCATGTAACCCAGGGCTTGCAGGACTTTCCTTGCAGTAAGCTGAGTTTGTGTTGTTAATGCCAAGAAATAGACTGGTAGTTGCTTTTGTTTTTCCTCTGTGAGAAAAGCCATCTGAGTTGTTGTATCCAGTTCTGCACCCAAAAATGTTATCCTTTGGGATGATGGTACTAGCCTTGACTTTTGAATGTTGACTGTGTATCCCAAGGCTTGCAACAGTTGTATGACATTGGCCAAATCCTTTGTTAATTTTGTCTTGTTGTCCGCTTGTATTAGGCAGTCGTCCAAGTATGGATAAATTTGAATTCCCTGAAGCCTGCAATGAGCAATTACTGATGCCAGGCATTTCGTGAATACTCTGGGCGCAGTAGATAAGCCAAAGGGCAATGCTGAGAATTGATAATGCTCTGATCCTGCAAGAAATCTGAGGTGTCTTCTGCAATCTGGTCGTATAGGGACGTGCAGGTATGCCTCCTTGAGATCTAGAGTCACCAGCCAAGACTCCTTGCCCAACATGGGAAGAAGTTGCTGGAGGGTCAGCATTTTGAATTTTGGAACAATGAGGTATGTGTTCAGTGCGGACAAGTTGAGAATAGGTCTCCATTGATTTTCTTTTCTTGGTACAAGGAATAGTCTGGAGTAAAATCCTTGGCCTTGCTCCATAGATGGTACCTTTTCTATTGCTCTCATCCTTAGTAAGTTGATGATTTGTTTTAGAGCCTCTGCTTTTTGGCTTGGTGGAAGGTTTGGCATTCCTCTCTTTTTTGGTAGAGTGTGGAAGTGAAACCTGTAGCCCTTGTCTATTGTTTGTAAAGTCCATTTGTCTGCTGTAATGCAATGCCAGTTGTCTGAAAATAAGGCTAGCTTTCCGCCCAAGGGTGCTTCCAGTTGTTCCCTGGTAGGCGGAATCAGAGCCAAGTCATTGTGTCTGTCCTGTGGAAATGGTTGTAGTCGTAGCTGTGGCAGCACTTCTCTGGTTGGCAGGTTGCCACTGACGACCCCTGTAGGCACCCCTAGATTGACCTCTGCCTCTTGGGCGTCTATTTCTGCCTCTCTGTGCTCTGGAGGTGTCTGGAAAGGACCAATTCTTCGAAGGCCAATTTCTGCTAAACTTCGGTGGTTGGACCTGCAAAAAATCCTTGACTGTTTGGACAGATTTTGCTTTTTCTTCCACTTTCTTTAGAACCTCCTGTGCAGGGGAGCCAAACAAACTTTGTTTCTCCATAGGAGCATCTAGGAGTTTTGACTTAACATGGTCTGGTAAGGATTGCTCTTTTAACCAGGCATGCCATCGAATCACTGCTCCAGTCATAGCTGATCTAAAAGAAGCCTCCAGTGCATCATAGCCACATTTTAAAAAAATTATTATTGACCTGCTGAGAGTTATGTACCAAATCCTGAAGGGACTTACGGTCTATAGGTTCAGGAGAGGACAGTTTTTTATTTAGCTGGTCTAACAAAAATTCCTGGTACTGAATCATGTGAAATTGACAGTTTAAGGCCCTGGCCGAAAGAGTAGCAGATGTATAAACCTTTTTACCCCATCTCTCTAATGCTCTAGATTCCCTTTCAGAGGGAAGAGGGTTTTTGGCAGAGGCAGCTGCAACACCTTTAGGGCCCTGAGAAAAGGTTTCTGGGTCTGCAACATGAGCCTTATACAAGTGGTAGTGAGTGTCTGGGACCCTGTAATATCTGTCAGGTTTGGCAGGGGCCGGAGGGAGAGAATCAGGGGCAGTACTGGCATCATTATATGCATCATCAACAACGGATAGTACAGGAGGTATGGCTAAAGGCCTATGCTGTGGTAAATGTAAAAAAGTCCTTAGCCTTTTCCTTGAATCTGAAAAATCCTGGCCCTGCCATTGGAAGTGTTCCCTCATAGAGTGTAGGGTTTCCCCAAAAGAAAATTCTTCAGGAGGGGAAGTAGAATGAATGGAGTCTTCTGCATCAGAATCCTCATAAGGTGAATATGGGCCTTCCTGATGGTCAGAAATATCTGAGCCATCCGAGGAATAGTCTGTAGAGAGAGGTTCAGGGGGTTCAGTCCTAGGCCTCTTATCTGGAGGAGGTTGAGAGGCCCTGTCTGGGTGAGGTTGGGATCCCCTGATCAAAGAAATAAGATCCTCAGCCAGGCTGAGTATCTGGGAACTAGAGGTAAGCCTGGAGAGGGGGCTTTTGTAGGCAAGGTCTTAGAAATTTTGGCTGCTTTAGCCATGGAAAAGGCCTTGATAGACATAGAAGCAGGGGGTCTAGCAGCCCCACGTGCAGGAGTAGAGATGTCTAAAGGAATAGTGTCTGACAAATCCTGGGTGCCTGCTTCTGCAGCAGTAATTTCTGTAGCCGATTCAGCCATGGCCTGTGTGGCCTCGGTTATCGGTGGCATGCTTTGGCCGAAGGGAGAACCGAGGACTCGGTTTCAGCCGTAACCGAGACACTCGCGGTTGGCCTAACCGTGGTTTCAGCCGAAACCGCGGGCCGCGAGTGTCGGTCCTTTTCCTTGCGCTTTTTAGCTAATTGTGTAGTCGGAGTCTCCGATGGCATTTTATACGCAAAAGGGGGACCAAAAAACTCTTCGGCAAACTCCGACCGACATCTAAGCGTCCGCCGGTTGAAGGAAGCACAGGCTAAACAAGCTGATACGTTGTGGTCTGGGCCTAAGCAAGGAAGGCAGTAAGAGTGGAAATCCTTATGAGGTATTTGTTTCCCACAAGTTAAACAATTATTTACTTTGTCTGACATCGGCTGAGACAAGAAAGAGTCCCCAATGGGGTACTTAGCTTTTTTAGAAGTCATCGGTAGTAGAAATCTCTGGATCTGACCGACCGGCACTTGCGAACAGCTTCTGCTTCGGGCACCGCGTGGCAAGAAAGACGGAGGAAAATGGCGTCGGCTGATGCCTTTATACCCCAGCAGCTATGATGTTGGGTGAAGTGCGACATCAGCCAAGGCCAGACCCAGACTTTGGAATCCGGCCGACCGAAGGGCTGCCTGAGGCAGGACAACCCACATGTTAGGACTGCAGATGCATCCTTGAAGGACATCCTCCAGTTCCTGCATGGGACCTCAATTACGTCTTGGAAAAATTAACTCTTCCTCCTTTTGAACCAGCAGCATCTTCAGAAATGCAATTTATCTCCTGGAAAATGGTCTTCCTGTTGGCAGTTACCTCAGCAAGAAGAGTCTCGGAGATACAGCCCCTCATGGCAGTACCTCCCTTTCTCATTTTTCATCAGGACAGAGTTTCTCTAAGGACCAATCCTTCATTCATGCCAAAGGTGATATCCAGGGTGTCTCTAAATCAAGCAATCCACCTGCCTACTTTCTTTCCCAATCCTCAAAATAAAGGGGAAAAGCTGCTGCATACTTTGGACATACACAGACAATTACGCTACTACTTGGACAGAACAAAGACCACCAGGAAGTCTGACCAACTATTTGTAGCCTATTTTGCTGGAGTGCAAGGAAAAGCAGTCTCCAAACAAACAGTTTCAAAATGGATTGGACACTGCATCAGATTCTGTTACTCTTTCCATGGAAAAGGTGTGCCAGCCAATATTAGACCACACTCCACCAGAGCTATAGCCACATCCACAGCTTTTCTAAGAGGAGTGGCTACAAAGGACATTCTAGAGGCTGCTACATGGAGCTCCGTGCATACATTTACCAAACACTACAACCTGCCATTGTACTCCAGATCCCGAGCAGGCTTTGCTTCGGCAGTCCTGCAGGGCCTTCTAGCTACACAATCCCTTGCTTAGATCCTACCACCCCCAACTTGGCTATGGTATTCAACCCATATGTCAGGACTGCAGTTGCATTCTTGAAGGACATAGTACAGTTTTGTACCTACCATAAATGTAGATGTCCAATAGATATGCAACTGCAGTCAGGTTTACCCTCCCTCCTACCCCTCTGTTTTTTCCCTTGGGTCCATTCCCCCCTTTCCTATTAGCTGGGGATATCTGTGATGGTGTATCTGTTTATTACTGTTGTACATGTCTGAAATTTTTGTTTATCCATTCACCAAATTTAGCCTTCCTTGGAGGGCACCTGGCATCTGGGGCAAGAAACACTGAAGAAGATGGCGTCGGCGGATGCCTTTATACCCCAGCCGCTCTGACGGGGAGGAGGCGACATCAGCCGACGCCGGACCCAGACTTTGGAATCCGGCCGACCGAAGGGCTGCCTGAGGCAGGACAACCCATATGTCAGGACTGCAGTTGCATATCTATCGGATATCTACATTTATGGTAGGTACAAAACTGTACTTTCTTTTTCAACATCTGGAGTTTGTGAAAAGGCTTCTAACATGCCTAGGGTACACAAATGAAAAGAAATCACAACTGGTACCCTCTCAAAAGATAACATTCCTGGGTGCAAGCTTGAATACAACTGCCCAGATAGCGTACCTCACACCAGACAAGCAAAGGCAACTGACTGCTTACTTCAAACTGATGGCAACAAAAACTCAGTTATCTGCAAGACAAATTCTGCAGGCTTTGGGCTTCATGGCATCCTGCATCCTACTAATTTCATATGCAAGACTGCATATGAGGAAACTTCAATGGTACCTAAAAGGTTTATGGAGTCAACATTGTCACAGTCTTGAAACAATGATTCCTTTCATTCCCTGCCTACAACAGGAGTTTCTATGGTGGGCAAAGGCATGTTACCAAAACATGGGATGGGCCTTCACTCTACCCCCTTCCAACCAGACCTTAACAACAGATGCATCTGATTATGCCTGGGGGGCCCACATGGCGGGAAGATGCATTCAGGGCATATAGACCCCAAAACAAATACATTTACATATCAACCAGAAAGAGATGCTAGCTGTTCAAAATGCCCTGACAGCCATCAAGGACTTAATTCATCCAGGACAACTACTGATAAAGACGGACAACAACCACGGTCATGTGGTATATAAACAAGTAGGGGGAGACACGCACTCATACCCCCTTTGCAGATTAGCCATGACACTGTGGGACACAGCTTTGACTTACCAAATACATCTTCAAGCTCAATTCCTGCCAGGAAAGCAAAATAGTCTGGCAGATGATTTAAGCAGAAACCTTACGGATCCTCACGAGTGGAAACTAGATCCACAAGTATTCAGCATGACAACAAAGAAATGGGGGAGCCCAGACATGGATCTATTTGCCTCTCCTCAAAATTATCAACTGAAAAGATTTTGCACAATGACTTATCACAGACAAGCATGGAAAGTGGATGCCCTATCCTTCAGTTGAAAAACCTATTAGTTTACGCCTTTCCTCCTCCTCTTCTTCCCAAGGTCTTCCTAAAAGACAGACAAGAGAAACCAAAGATGATACTAATTGCCCCGGATTGGCCCCGCCAATACTTGTACCCAATCCTAAGTTTCCTACTCAGACTCCCATGCCCAAAACACAGATGCTCAAAATGGCCGAAGACTTACTTTGATCAGGGGTTCCCATCCCCCTCCTGATAAAAGGCCTAGGCAAGAGACAGAATATGAATCTTCAGATCAGGTTTCCATTTCATCTGATTCCTCTTCTGATCAGGAATACTCTCTTCCTCCCTATGAGGATTCTGATGCTGAATAATCTATCCCTTCAGCCTCTCCTCCTGAGGATTACTCTTTTGGGGAAACCTTGCATACCATGAGGGAACATTTACATTGGGAGAGCCAAGATAATTCAGAATCTAAGAAAAGGCTCAGAGACTTCCTTTTACTCCCACAACACAGGCCCCTAGCTATTCCACCTGTTAGACATTGTAGATGTAAAAGTAAACCGACTCTGCTCCCCAGACACTGCAAACCTTTAATGGATCAATAATCAGCGAAAATACACATAAAAAAACTCTACATTAAGGCAAATGACATGGTGCTTTCACCCATTTATAATCGGGCATCATCAGAGTAAAGAAGCCCTTCTTCTTTGTTGTAATTAAAGGTTCAGCTTACAATCACACCCCTCCGGGTAGCCTACCACAACCCAAATAACAATTAGTGACTTAGCCACAGTAAAAACCATCCTTACTTTTAAAAACTAATTATATATGTACATATAAAAAACTAAGTAAATACACTTTGTTAAAACATACATATTTAGTAAAAGATAATATATATATATATATTACATATATATATATATATATATATATGCAGTAAATGTGTGTACATAGTGTTACATCATTAGCACACTTTAAATAAATGTAGATTTATATTTTAAATTACTAGACACCAAAATATGATCATTAATGCCTGGAGGTCTGGATGCATCTAGCCTTAATTGCCAGATGCACTTTCTCATCTCCAGTAAAATTTTAGCATCACCTCCTTTGTCATTGAAAGGAATTCTGTCTATTACAAAAAACTAAAATCTCCTAAAGTTAGGAGAAGTTGTATGAGGCACAACTTAGAAGAATGATAAGAGGATCTAAGAGGGAATTGGATAATTTAACATCTGGTGAGAGGTTATGTCTTCACGAATTATCTTCCACTAACCTTTACAGGGTTCTCAGAGGCGATCTCTGTCTAACATACAGAGCCATGTCCAACCCAGAATTGTTGAACATGCTCCATCTTAGCAAAACTAAATCTACTCGAGCTACATGCTCTAGGGATATAAACCTCAACACAACAATGCATAGAACATGCTGGAGGGATAGATTCCCTTTGCAGAGACTTCCCTTACTATGGAACAGGGTCCTGATCTACATAAGACAGAGCCCCTCACTATCACTCTTCAAGAGGAACCTTGATGAGTGGATGGGTAACAGAAAGATGTTATGTGGTCCTATCTCGCCTACATTCTTTACTCACGGGTTCGGAGCCGAGAATCTGCTCTGACTCTGCCAACTTATTTTCTAGCACGAAGTCTCTAATTGGCTGGGCTAACCCGGTATCCCAAGATGCACCTCGCCCTAGACCCAGATCTCCTTTGCCACTCATAGAGTTAGGACGTTGTTTCACTTGGCTGTGTCTAAGTACCCTTTCTATACTTTTCATAAGTATTTAGCTGTCTGTTTCTAGTAAAAAGCTATTTTAATAGCTAGTTTTCATTGTGAGTGTACTGTGTGAGCGAGTTGTGTTTTTTTTTTTTTTTTTGTGGTATCTCTCTTTTGGTGGGCTAGGCCCGTTTAAATTAGAGGACCTAGTCCTCTCCAGTGTGTTTTTTTCTGTAAAATTGTGTTTTTGTTGGTCGGTAGTTAGATTCCTTGCTGCACCAAAGAAACGTTCAAATTAGAGTTTATTTGGTTGTTCTTGGTTTGGTTTTCCCACCTTCCTCTCGTGTCTGTCGTTGTCAGTTAGTGGGTGCTGTGTACTATTATGTCTAAAGAGCAGAAAGAGCATAAACCCTCTGGGTTTAAGAAATGCTCTAAATGTGGCTACAAGATGTCCATCACAGATGGGCATTCTATCTGTGTTTATTGTCTTGGTGCTATTCACCTGCAAGAGTCCTGCAGATTTTGCCACGATTTTAGCCCGAGGGTACTGCAGGAAAGAAAAAAATAAGTTGATTTTGAAGGGCCTGGTTAAACCTTCTTTTGAGGAGTCCTTAGACTCTTCTAGTACTTAAGTCTAAGACTTCCAAGGCCATGAAAAGATCTCTGGCTCCATCTGTCTCTTTGGAGCCCCCGGAGAAAGTTTTGAAAGTGGATACTGCCTCCTCGGCTCCATTGTCCTCGGGGCCGCAGGAGGTATCCATTGTACTGGAGTCGACCTCGGCCCCGATATTACTGGAACCTATTTGGAGACGGTCACCCAGTGTTAGGCCTGAGTCTCTGGGTAGGAGTTCCCGATCTCCCTCTGTTTCCTCCAAATCCTCTAGGCTGTCTGATTTGGATGTGGATAGGGTGATCCAGAGGCTCCTGCAGTCGCCGGTGTTAGCAAAATTGTTCTCGGCTCCGGCCCAGTCGGCTGCAGAGCCAGTCCCTATTCTTGTACCGATGATTCCTCCTCTGAGTACCCCTGTGTCATCGGAGCCAGAGTGCTCTGCGTCGAGTGATATTCTCGTGTCAGCTCCGATACCCCTTGCGAGTTTATTAGAGCTGATGTCGGCTCCAATCATGTCGGTTCGGTACTCTGGTTTCCTCAGTCGGACCCGAGGGGGATACCTCGGGACTCTTATCGGTTCCGAGTCTCCCTCTCAGTGCTTCGGCTCGGGGAACCCCGACTCTGGTTGTGGTCTCGGAGACGGGTCGGTCCTCGGATTCGGGGAGACCTGCCTTCGAGACCATGAGGAGCGCACTGGCCAGATCGTAAGTTACATCATCCAGATCGGTCACTCCTTCCCCCTACACCCCGGCTAGAGCCTCTGACACATCCCTGTCCATGGATGGCGGAGCCTGAGGGTCTGAGGATACCCCTATGAGCAGTCCCCAACTTTCTGAGGGCCCCTCAGGGTCGGTGCCTGAGGAGCCCCCTAGAAAGAAGTTGTGCAAGAGGAAGCACATAGACTCCCAGGACGAGTCCCTCACTTCTGATACCGACCTCGAGGAGTCTAAGGGGTCCCCTAAGTCGTCCTCCGATGATGTCTCTTTCTCCGACATCCTGGAGATTTTGAGGCAGAGAGGTGACTGGCCTTCCAAGACCCCCTCTGAGGAGGAGTCGGTATTCCTCAAGGCCTTTGTAGCTCAACCCTCCGCCTCCTGGGTGTCTCCACCCTTCGATGAACTCCTGGATTTGATTTGTTGAAGGGTGTGGGAGACCCCTGATTCCATGGAACCGGTGCCCAGACGTCCAAATAAGTTTCTTTCTGCTCCCTTGGGGAAAGAGTTCCTGACCAAAGGGGTTTCCGTAGATGCCTTGGTGGTGGAGGCAACCACTCAGCAGGAAGTTGCAGAGGCTTCTTCTTCCGTCCATCCTCCTAACAAGGAGTCCAGGAGTATGGACCGGTATGGGAAGTGTACCCTGTCTTCAGCGACCTTTACATTGCGGTCGCTGAATTATCTTTGTCATTTTACTCAGCCCCAGAGAGATCTCCTTAAGGAGCTAGGAGACACTCTGATGGGTAACATGCCTGAGGCGGTAGCGCAGACTGTTAACGCCCAGTTGTCTACCCTTGGTTCCATTGTCAACTCGTCCATGAGGCTCATATCCTATGCAGCCGAAGGGGTGAGTAGGGCAGCTAGCTCAGGTGTAGCTCTGAGAAGGCAAGCCTAGATGCGCCTGTGTCATTTCGCAGAGGCCTTTAAGTCTTCCTTCACTGACTCCCCCTTTGATGGGTCCTCACTCTTCGGGACCAAAGTGAAAGACACCCTCACCAGATGCGAACAGGAGGGGAAGACCCTATCTGCCGTAGGGGCCCATTTCTCTCTTCCTTCTAGGCCTTCCCCCAAGGCTCAGAGAGGAGGGAAAATGTGGTTCAAGAAGTCACAGAGGTCTTTCCCTGCTGCTTAAGGTGAGTCCCCCTCCATAGGCAGAGGAGGGAGAAATTATTCTGGAAGACGCCGTCCTAGAAGCAGAGGAGGCCCCCGCAACTTGGGAGACCGCAATTCCTTTTGCGGGTCTTCCTTTCAGCGTTCCTGAGGCATTGCCCGACTGTGCTGTTCTGGAGCCAGTCGGGGGCCACATTTCGTTGCATCTGGAAGCCTGGGAAAGCATCACCCAGGATCGTTGGGTGCTTTGAATAGTTACCGGAGGTTACACCATCCCCTTTTTATCAACACCCCCTCCAGTCAAAAGAATCCTGGACGTTCCACCCAGTCAACGGGATCAAACAGCACTAGAAGTTTCAAAGTTGCTAGAAAAAGGAGTCATCCAACCAGTCCCCACAGACCATATCGGATCAGGAACTTACTCAAGACACTTTTTGGTGCCGAAAAGAACAGGGGACCTGAGGCCCATTCTGGATCTCAGCCGATTGAATCACTATGTTCTAAAGTCCAAGTTCCGAATGGTCACTCTTTAGTCCATTTTTCCCTTGCTGGAAAAAGGAGTATGGATGTGCTCCATCGATCTCAAGGATGCCTACTACCACATCAAGATGTCAAGGCATCCAGGACTCATTTACGCTTCCGGCTGGGAGCCAGTCACTTCCAGATGTTCTTCATCTCACATTGCTGCAGTCCTTACACTTGGGTAGTCCGCTGTCCTCGGTCGGCCCGAATATCAAAGTATAAGGCTGACGTCGGTCAAGGCGCATTTGACTGACATCAGGACGTCAGGGTACAAATGCGCATGACCGACGTCATATCCTCAGTCTTTTTTGCCGCATGGTCCGATGCAGAAGCAGCGTTGCAAGTGCCGGTTGGCGTTCTGAAATTGTTCGATTTCGGAGTTTCAGACCGAGTCAAAGTTGGCTAAGTACCCCGTTGGGGAATATTTTAGTTTTTTCTTGCCTCAGTGGTTTACCGGATGTCAGAAAAAGTGAATAATTGTATTTCTTGTGGGAAACAGATACCGCATAGAGACTACCATACTTTGTGTATTCCTTGTTTAGGGCCTGAGCACGACGTTGTTGGGTGTCGCTCTTGTGCTAGATTCAATAAGCGCACTATTAAGAGAAGATTAGATTGTGCCAGGTTAGTCTTCGGGAAGCGGTGCAATTATAAAATGCCGTCGGATGCTCCGACGCCCACTTCTTCGAAGAAGCGCAAGGACAAAGCAGTTAAACCTAGGCTAGAGGAACCGTCAGTACCGGACGCCGGTTCTTTAGAGGTGTCGGTGGAACCGGTGGTTCCACCGGAGGTTTCTTTGGGATCCCAGGGAGAGACTTTGTTATTGCAGGATGTGGCCTCTCAGGAGGCAGGCCAGGCTGATGGGGCTTCTCAGGTTACTATACTCCCCTCCCTGCCTAGGGTGGTTAGGCCCTCTCCTTCTGTTTCCAAGGCTTCTCCCAGGGGCAGGCCAGGTTTAGCTTCAGTTGGTGTTACCCCTAGCTCTTCAGGAACTGTGCCCAAGAAGCATATGCTTAAAATGGCAGAAGATTTGATTACTTTGATTAGGGTTCTATGCCCCCTCCTGATAAGAGACCTAGGGTGGAGCCTGAGCTAGGGAGTTTTGAGCAGGCTTCAGATGTTTCAGAGTCTTCGGCTGAAGACTTGCAGGAGTACTCTCCTTATTCTGATTCTGATGTGGATGATTCTACTCCTTCTGCTTCTCCTCCTGAGGATTTTTCTTTTCAGAAACTCTTCATTCCATGAGGGAGCATTTTAAGTGGGAAGGCCAGGACTTCTCTGATTCCAGGAAAAGGCTTAGGGAATTTTTGTTTTACCCCAGCATAGGCCTTTGGCTATACCTCCTGTTTTGGATGTAGTGGAAGATGTTTTACAGAGGCTTCTCTTAATCCTGATTCTTTGCCTCCTGCTCCTGTTAAACCGGATAGGTATTACAGGGTGCCTGAAGCTCATAAGTATCTTTTTAAGAGTCCTAGGGCGGACCCAGAAACTGTTAGCCAGGGGCCTAAAGGTGTTAAGGCTTCTGTTGTTAAGAATCCGGTTCCTGCAGACAAAGAGGCCAGGGCCTTGGATAGATGGGGAAAGAAAGTTTATACTTCTTCCACTCTTGCTATGAGGGCTTTGAATTGCCAGTTTCACATGTTGAAATACCAAAACTATCTCCTTTCACAATTGAAGTCTAAGGTTGATGCTCTGGCAGAAGGTATTGATTGTAAAGAGTTGCAAGATTTAGTACATGTTTCTGAACAGGTGGGTAAGCATTTTTTGCAATGTGGTTTTGATGCTGTACAGACCTCGTCTAGGGTGGCTGCCACTGGGTCAGTTCTTCGCAGGCACGCCTGGCTGAGGGATCAAAATTTATCTGAACATGTTAAAACAAGGATTTTAGATGCTCCTTTACAATCTGACGTGTTGTTTGGTCCTCCTGTTGAGGCAGTTTTAAAGAAAATGGAAGACAAGGCTAAGTCTATGCAGACTGTTAAAGATTTTTTGCAGGTCCAGCCTCCAAAGTTTAGTAGAAATTGGCCTACTAAGGGGTGGACGTATCCTTCTTATGATTCCCAGTCTAGGGGTAGATCTAGACGTGGTAGGGGCAGAGCTCAGGGCTCTTTCAGGCCTAGAACAGGGAGTTCTCCTGCACAGTCTTCGGTGAGGGCAGGGGTCAGTCCTTTCAAAACAGACCCAATGACCTACCTTTTCAGCTGCCAGAGCCTTCGCCTGGCAGCACCTTTGGGAGGAAGGTTGGCACTTTTCAAAGAAAATTGGAGTTTAATTACCCAAGACAGATGGGTATTGGATATCATACACCACGGTTACAGGTTTTATTTCCATACCTTGCCTCCTTTCAAAGGCATGCCAGACGTTCCTCCTCAACAAAGAATAGAGGCTCACAAGCAAGTTTCTCTGTTACTCCAAATAGGGGCCATACAGCCGGTCCCTATGCCAGAAGTGGGCCTAGGATTTTATTCTCGCCTGTTCCTAGTACCAAAGAAGGGGAACACGTGGAGACCAATTTTGGATTTATCTACCCTCAACACTTATCTGGACATTCCCAAGTTCAAAATGTTGACGTTACAGCAGCTTTTACCTCTGCTGGGCAAAGATCATTGGATGGTAACTTTGGATCTCAAGGAGGCTTACCTTCATGTTCCTATCAGACTAAGTTGCAGGAAGTATCTGCGTTTTCGAGCTGGGACTTCCCACTATCAGTTCTCTGCATTGCCCTTTGGCTTATCTACTGCGCCCAGAGTGTTCACGAAAGTTCTGGCTCCAGTGATAGCTTTCTTCAGGCTAAAAGGAATACAAATCTATCCTTATTTGGACGACTGCCTGATTCTGGCTCAAGGAAGGAAGAGCTTCTTCATCATTTGGAATATGTGATAGCAGTGCTAAGATGCCTGGGGTATTCTGTGAACGAAATAAAGTCCAGTCTAGTACCCTCTCAGGACATGTGCTTTCTGGGTGTGAGACTGAATACAGCATCCCAGATGGCCTTTTTAACCCCGGACAAACAAAAGAGTCTATCCCTTTACTTCCATCAACTATCTCATCAGTCCGGGCTGACTGCAAGGACAGTCCTTCAAGCCTTAGGGTTCATGGCATCTTGTATTCTGGTGCTTCCCAATGCCAAACTGCATATGAGGAAGCTGCAATGGTATCTCAAAATGTATGGACACAGCACTGCCAGGATCTGGACACTGTCATTCAAATAATACCTTGCATTCAAAAGGAATTTTTGTGGTGGGCTCAGGAATGTCACCTAAACAAGGGACTCTCTGTGACCCGGCCAGAGGCGAGTCAGATTTTAACGACAGATGCCTCAGACAAAGCTTGGGGAGCTCATCTAAATGGAAAGTGGATACAAGACAAGTGGCCTGCCAGACTACAACATCTACATATCAACCTGAAGGAGATGTTAGCAGTCCAGTTTGCATTAATAGCTTTCAAGGAGTTACTTCTTCCAGGGCAGGTGTTGATTCTAACAGACAACACAACTGTCATGTGGTACATCAACAAGCAAGGGGAACGATTCTTATCCTCTATGCAGGCAAGCAATGATTTTGTGGGAGACTGCTCTCAGTTTACAGCTCAATCTTCAGGCAAGGTTTCTGCCAGGAGCACAGAACTCCTTAGCAGATGTGTTGAGCAGACGAATTATGGATCCCCACGAGTGGAAATTGGATCCTCATGTATTTCAGAAATTGACAGTGTCATGGGGAATTCCAGACATAGATCTGTTCGCTTCTCCACTAAACCATCAGCTGCCAAAGTTTTGCACAAAAAGGTTTCATCCCACAGCTTGGAGAGTGGATGCTCTTTCTTTCAATTGGAGCAATCTTCATGTGTATGCCTTTCCACCTCTGCCTCTCCTCCCAAAGGTACTTCTAAAGGTCAGACAGGACAAGCCAAGGATGATTTTAATAGCTCCAGATTGGCCTCGACAGCACTGGTACCCATTACTGAGAAGTCTAGCGGAAGCCTCCATGGCCTTTGCCTTCGATTCCTCATCTGTTGTCACAGGAGGACAGCCATTTGCTCAATGTCAAGCTTCACTCTCTGCACCTAACAGCCTGGCATATTCTGTTTTGAACCATAGTGGGCCTCCACTTCCTCAGCAAGTTTTGAATGTTATTTTGGAAGCTAGAAGGCCTAGTACAAGGAAAGTGTACGCAGATAAATGGAAGAGATTTTTATTTTGGAGTGCAGCAAAAGATTTTGATGTTTCTGGGCCTAATTTGAGTGTGGCTCTTCAATATCTTACTGAGTTACTGGACAAAGGTTTGTCTTTCTCTTCTATTAAGGTTCATGCTGCAGCAATTTCGCTCACTATGATTGTGACCCACCATTGTTTTCTCATCCTTTGTTCAAGCAATTTCTTAGAGGGGCAAAGAATATAAGACCCCCACGAAAAGCTCCTGCTCCTGCTTGGGATCTCAATTTTGTGTTGGAGAAACTCACTCTACAACCTTTTGAGCCTGCAGCTACTTCTGAGTTGAAATATTTATCATGGAAGACTGCTTTTTTGTTGGCCATTACCTCTGCAAGAAGGGTTTCTGAATTGCAGGCCCTTATGGCGGTTGAGCCTTTCTTGATTTTCCATAAGGATAGGGTATCTTTACGTACTAATCCTTCCTTTATGCCTAAAGTGGTTTCTAGTGTGGCTTTAAACCAAACTATTCATTTGCCTACTTTTATGCAAATCCCCAAAATAAGGGGAAAAGATTTTGCACACTTTAGATGTACACAGGCAGTTGCGATATTATTTGGACAGAACTAAAGGGTTCAGGCAGTCTCAGCAGTTGTTTGTTTCTTTTGCTTTGGGTTCTCAGGGCAAGCCTGTGTCAAAACAAACTATTTCTAAGTGGATTGGGTTTTGCATTGCTTTCTGTTATTCCCATCATGGCAAGGAGATTCCAGCTGGGATTAGGCCTCATTCCACTAGGGCTACTGCCACTTGACAGCCTTTTTGAGGGGAGTGGCAACCAAGGATATTTTGGAGGCAGCTACTTGGAGTTCAGTGCATACTTTCTCTAGGCATTCTCACCTACCACTTTACTCTAAATCCAGGGCTGGTTTTGCCACTGCTGTTTTGCAGGGCATTTTGGCAGCTCCTGCTTCCTTGTAGTTTGGCCATCCTCCCTTACCTCTGCTTTGGGATTCTACCCAAGTGTAAGGACTGCAGCAATGTGAGATGAAGAACATAGTACAGTTTTGTACCTACCATAAATGTAGATGTTCGAAGATCCACATTGCTGCAGTCCATACCTCCCTCCTTCCCCTCTGTAGTTAGAGGTGGTTGTGTGGGTTGGGTTGTAAATATTGTGTATATTGTATATATTGTACATATAACTAGTGCAGGGGTGGTTGGTTGTTTGTTTGCTGTCTTTTGGTTTTGACCTTTGTGTTTAGGGTCTTCTGACATCTGGGGCAAGAAAAGACTGAGGATATGACGTCGGTCATGCGCATTTGTACCCTGACGTCCTGATGTCAGTCAAATGCGCCTTGACCGACGTCAGCCTTATACTTTGATATTCGGACCGACCGAGGACAGCGGACTACCCAAGTGTAAGGACTGCAGCAATGTGGATCTTCGAACATCTACATTTATGGTAGGTACAAAACTGTACTTTTCGTGCCCTGCCCTTTGGTCTCACCACAGCCCCCAGGGTGTTTACCAAATGTCTGGCAGTGGTGACGGCTCACCTGAGACATTGGGGATTCCTGGTGTTTCCATATCTGGACAACTGGCTTCTCACCGCCCCCACCAGGCATCTCCTTATTCAAGCCAGGGAGGCTACCATTACACTTTGTCACCAACTAGGAATTACCTTGAACTGGAAAAAGTCTGCCTTGCTGCCCTCACAGCATGTTGTTTTTATAGGCGCCGAGCTAGACTCTATTCAAATGCGGGCCTTTCTGCCACAAGAGAGAATAAGAGTGCTGCAGTCTCAGATTCACGCATTGTTGCCCCTCAAGAGAGTTCAGGCCAGGTTATTTCTCCAGCTCCTGGGATCCATGACTGCCACCATCATGCTGGTGCCTCTCGCCAGGCTAGACATGCGGATCCTACAGTGGCTCATTTGGCCCAATGGTCCTTTCAGAAACTTCTTTCCCACTTGATACTTCTCATGGAACGATGCAAACAGGACCTCCGCTGGTGGCTATGCTCCACCAGTCTGGACAAAGGGAGGAGCTTGATTCTTATGTCTCCAGTGGCCAAGGTGACCACGGACGCCTCCCAGATGGGGTGGGGGGGCATTATCTTGGCAGGATGGTCCAAGGCACGTGGCAAGATCACGAGATACACCTGTACATCAATGTTCTAGAGATGAGATGAGTTACTAGCGTTGCGGGCACTCCAAAGCTCTCTTCCTTGGGGAACGATTGCGATTCACTCGGACAACATGTCTGTGGTGTGGTACCTGAACAAGCAGGGGGGAACCAAGTCTTATCCCCTCTGCAGAGAGGCCATGTGAGTGTGGCATTGGGCAGTGTCTTCCCAATGGTTTTTAGTGGCAACTCACATTCTGGGAAAGACCAACGTGATAGCGGACAGGCTGAGAAGAACTATTCTGATGCCTTACGAGTGGTCCCTGAACGACCGAGTGGTGGTTCATATTTTCAACAGGTGGGGTCAGCCTTGCTGCGATCTCTTCGCCAGCCCTCTCAATGCCAAATGCAGCAAGTGCTTCACACTGATCCCCCCCACAGGGGGAGTCACCCAGGGACGCTCTAGTCCACGATTGGCCCCCCGGTCTGATCTCTGCTTTCCCTCCGTTTCCTCTGTTACCAAGAGTGATTCAGAAAGCCATATCCTTGGGAAGCAGGATGATTCTAATTGCTCCACACTGGCCTCGACAAGTATGGTTCCCCTTTCTTCAGCAGTACATAGTGGATGGCCCTTGGACTCTGGGCCCAGTGCCAGACCTACTGATTCATATGTCAGTACAGCTCCACCCCTCCCTGCAAACCCTCAGGTTTACAGCCTGGCTGCTCCACTTCCATCACTAGTTAGACGACATTCCTTTTCACCTGAGGTGGTACACATCTTGTCTTTGTCTCATAAGTCTTCCACCAGAAGGATTTATTCCAGCAAGTGGAAGAGATTCTCCATTTGGGCTCAGGCCCAAGGTTTGGACCCCTTCACAGCCCCAATCCCGTCGGTCTTAGACTTTTTAGCCATGCTTTTCCGACAGGGCTCCGTGCCTGCTACCATTAAGGTGCAACTGGCTGCAATTTCCAACTTTCATACATCTTACGAGCCTTCTCTTATGGGCCATAAACTTTGTAAGGCCTTCTTGAAAGGCACCTGGTTACTTCGCCCGCCGGTTTCAGAACCTGTCATGCCATGGGATCTAAACTTTGTGTTACAAGCCATCACTTCACCGCCCTTTGAACTAGCTGCCACCTGTGAATTAAAATTTCTGCCTTAGAAGACTGCTTTCCTGATAGCCATTACATCGGCTAGAAGAGTATCAGAGATTCAAGCCTTGTCCATTAAGCCTCCGTATTTGACCTTCCATAAGGACAGAGTTTCCCTGAGACCTAACCCGTCCTTCCTTCCGAAGGTGTCATCCACCGTTAATCTGCCTTAGTCTATCGAGTTACCAGTGTTCTTTCCAAACTTTTCCAATAAAGCAGAGTTTAGGTTTCACCAGTTGGATGTGCACAGACAACTAAGATTCTACTTACACAGGACTAAGCAATATTAGGAAGTCTGATCAACTGTTTGTGTCCTTCTCAGAAAACAGAACAGGTTGTCCCATTTCCAAGAGCACAATTTCTAAATGGATCAAAGATTGTATTTCCTTTATCTATTCGTCAGCAGGCAGAAATGTACCTTTTCCCGTTAAAGCTTATTCTACCAGGGCAGTGTCTACATCAATAGCATACCATGCTAGGCTTTCATTGGATGATATTTGTGCTGCGGCCACTTGGGCTTCTCCGCACACCTTTATTACTCATTACAAGTTGGACGTGGCTTCTAGGGGCCGGGCTTCCTTTGGTTCCACGGTTCTCAGGAGTATTTTCCTATGAGCCGTCCAGGATAGAGGTGCTGGGGACGCTGTCCCGTGAGTAAAGAATGTAGGCGAGATAGGACCACATAACATCAGGTAGTTATGTACTCACCATAACAATCGATGCATGTGGTCCATCTCGCCTCACATTTTTACGTACCCTCCCACCTGCCCTCTTCCTATAGGATTTGGAGGAAAATTGGTTCTGAGAACCCTTCAATGTCAGTTGTTTTTTCTTTCCTTTCAGGATGGAGCTCCCTCCAGTGGCAGTTGTGTGTGTGGGGTGTGATTGGAATGGCTGCAAACTAGATCTGGGGCTAGGGCGAGGTGCATCATGGGATACTGGGTTAGCCCAGCCAATTAGAGACTTCGTGCTAGAAAATAAGTTGACCGAGTCGGAGCCGATTCTCGGCTTCGAACCCATGAGTAAAGAATGTGAGGCGAGATGGACCACATACATTCATCTTTATGGTGAGTACATAACTACCTGTTCACACCGGGGATCACACCAACAGCACTACTAGATAGGGGCCAAGGGTACTAGCTGCTAGTACAAGGGTCTAGGGAACTACTAAAGGGGCGGTGAATACTACACAACGTGGCTGGGCTAATATATGCCTTCGGGCAGATAGCCCAGTACCAACCTATGAACCTAACCTATGAAACCTGATAAAGGAGGTGATCATGTCTAACACTGATTATTCTAACAAAATGTATAATCTTTTGAGTGACACCAATACATATACCAGAGTATCTAGGAATGAAATGTGTATGGCATATACCAAAATTGATTGAGTCTTTGAGTGGCTAATGGAGGGGATCATTGATGGTAGTGAATACCACTGTTTGATGGTTGAATTCCCAGCGACCCCCTCCATTTTTGGAATTCAAAAAATTCATAAAAACCAGAAGGACCCACCTTTTCGTCCAATAGTGTCAGCAAAAGGCTCTAAAACAGAAGCAATGGCTTCCTATATAGATTTTTATTGTAAAGACATTGTAAAAAGTTTGCCTCACATCCTGAGGGACTCATGGCAGTGCCTGGAGATTATAAGGCAGAAACAAACAGTTCAGACTTTTTTAATGGTGACTATTGATGTCATAAATCTTTTTTCAATTATCCCACAGGTGCAAGGTTTGGAAATGTTCAGTAGATGTTTGGACAAACACAGTGGTTTCCACGCAGTCAAACGAAGTTTGATAGTAGATCTTATGGAAATGATTCTGTTAAACAATTTTATTGGATTTGAAGGTGAATTATTCAGACAAGTTACAGGAGTTGCCATGGGTGCCAGGTGTGCGCCAATTTATGCCAATCTGGTATTGGCAGAATGGGAGATGGAAAAGGTGTTCCCTTCAGAATATATGAATCGGGTATCGCTTTATTTGCGTTACCTTGATGACATTTTAATTTTTTGGACAGGGTGTAGGGAAGAGATCCACACATTTGTTGATTTCCTTAACAACACTACTTCATTCTTAAAATTTACTTACACTATACATGGGGAAACCTGTAACTATTTGGATATATTGCTATACAAAAATTTACATGATGTTAATTTAAACTCGAGTATATACAGCAAGAAAACATACTCTAATAATTTTTTGCACTTTCAAAGTTGTCACCCGTATTATATTAAGAAGAACTTGGTTAAAGGCCAAATGGTCAGACTATCCAGGTTGATTAGTGAGGATGAAAGGTTTAATATTGAGTTGATTAGTTTGATTGGTATGTTTACAGAAAGGGGTTACCCACAAGACGTTTTGTCTAGAATTAGAAAGGAAACTGAAGTGAAGAGTTACATCTTTTAAACCTATTTTGCATGGAGGCCTAATAAAGGAATCTTGAGAGGAGAGTGACTTGGTTTGAGCCCTATACAAAGCATAAAAAACGGGCTATGATTTTACCGTATAATGAGCAGGCAGAACAAATTATTAGAATTATCAAGAATATATGGCAAAGTTCTTTTGATAGTGACACCATAAAAATCATAGGGAATACCCCAACTTTTACATACAGTAGGGGCAGGAACCTTAAAGAATTGATGGAAGCAGAACCCAATATAGAGACATTTAAGAGCTCAAAAAAGAGTAAATGTGGATTATGTAGCACATGTAAATTTATTAACAATGGTCCATATGTGGCGGTTCAAGGCATCTACAGAACTATTAGGTGTCCTGGATTCTGTAATTGTAACACCAAGATGGTTGTGTACATTGCCACATGCTTGAGCTGTCCAACTTTCTATGTTGGTAAAATAATAAGAAAGTTAAGGCTCAGAATCCTGGAACACCTTAGAGATATCAGAAACAAAAGAACTAACAATGCCTTGTATATGCACAGTGTGAGTTGCTTTAACTTTAGGAGATTTTTGTTTTTTGTAATAGACAGAATTCCTTTCAGTGACAAAGGAGGTGATGCTAAAATTTTACTGGAGATGAGAGAGTGCATCTGGCAGTTAAGGCTAGATGCATCCAGACCTCCAGGCATTAATGATATTTCGGTGTCTAGTATTTTAAAACATAAATCTACATTTATTTAAAGTGTGCTAATGATGTAACACACTATGTACACACATTTACTGTATATATATATATATATATATATATATATTTATATATTATCTTTTACTAAATATGTTTGTTTTAACAAAGTGTATTTACTTAGTTTTTTATTTATAGATATATATACATATATATAATTAGTTTTTAAAAGTAAGGATGGTTTTTACTGTGGCTTTAAGTCACTAATTCTTATTTGGGTTGTGGTAGGCTACCCGGAGGGGTGTGATTGTATGCTGAAGCTTTAATTACGACAAAGAAGGGCTTCTTTACTCTGATGATGCCCGATTATAAATGGGTGAAAGCGCTAAGTCATTTGCCTTAATGTAAAGTTTTTTTACGTGTATTTTCGCTGTTTATTGATCCATTAAAGGTTTGCAGTGTCTGGGGAGCTGAGTAGGTTTATTTGTACAAGTTTGTGCTACCTTGTGTTGGTTGATTGTAGATGATGTATTTTCAGAGTCCAGTTTGACCCCTGACTCCTTACCTCCAGCTCCTGTTAAGCCAGACAGGTACTACAGGGTTCGTGACTCTCATAAATTCCTTTTCAAAAACCCGGCTGCTGACCCAGAAAACCGGCCTAGGGCGCCGGTCTAGCAGGGGCACTTTTCTAGTGTTTATTTGATGTAGTTCGACTAGAATGGGGGCACCAGGTAGTGTGGAGGGGGGGGCGCCATGGAGCCCTTTTGTCTAGGGCACCAGTTGACCTAAGGCCACTGCTGCTCAAATATCAGCAATATATTATGTCATTGCTTAAAGGAAAACTCCACCCTCCAACTAAAAAAACATGTATTTTTCAGTCTGTCTTTGTTTCCCGACCTATTTTAACACCTCAAAATCACTGTAAGTGCTTTATTTGTAATTTTAGCCTGTTTAGCACAACATGGCTACCAATGGGGCTTGATATGTCAATGTGATGATCTTCTGCGTCAAGCCTTTCTCTTTCCCATAAAGCATTTCTTGTCCTCTTTCTGTGACTCATGCCAGACATAAGGAAGTAACTGTGAATTCCCATGCCATTGACATTTAATGGGAAATCTCTGAGTCACACTCAGTTTGTATTCCTTCTGTGTTAGGCCTGCTTCTTTACTGTTGCTAATCACCCTCATTTATGTTTAGATCAGAGCTTGCTTTACAGCATAATTTGAAGTTATCCAGCAGCAGACAGAGCAGTAGCTAAATGGGATGCCTTTGATGTCCTTCAAGAATGCAACTGCAGTCCTTACATATGGGTTGTCCTGCCTCAGGCAGCCCTCAGTCGGCCGGATTCCAAAGTCTGGGTCCGGCGTCGGCTGATGTCGCCTCCTCCCCGACGTCAGAGCGGCTGGGGTATAAAAGCATCAGCCGACGCCATCTTCCTCAGTCTTTCTTGCCACGCGGTGCCCGAAGCAGAAGCAGCTCGCAAGTGCCAGTCGGTCAGCTCCTGTGTTTTACGTATCCGAAGTCATCAAAAAGCTAAGTACCCCGTTGGGGAACCTTTTCTTGCCTCAGCCGATGTCAGATAAAACTGCAAAGGTTAATAACTGTTTGTCTTGTGGTAAACAAATACCTCATAAGGACTTCCATTCCTACTACCTTCCCTGCCTTGGCCCACACCATGACGTCTCGGCCTGTGCTGCCTGTGCTTGCTTCAATAAGCTCACACTCAGGCGCCGGGCAGAGTTTGCTGAAGACTTTTTCGGCGAGAAATACTCATATACCACGCCGTCGGAACAACCGACATCACAAATTTCCAAAAAACGGAAAGACCGGGACCGACATTCTCGGCCCGCGACTTCCACCGACACCACGCCAAAAACTACCGCGAGTGCATCTGTCTCTTCTGAGGCAGTTATTCCACTGCTCCAGACCGACGACACCGCTTTACCGTTCACTTCGGCCCTGGAGCCTACGCCGGTGCCGGTTGTTGATTTTCCTCCAGAAACTGAAGCCCAAGATTTGCCTGAGACCATACCGGTGGACAAAGTTACCCCAGCACGTGGGGCGGCTAGGCCTCTGATGTCCATGTCTATCAAGGCCTACACACGTGCTAAGGCTTCCAGTCAGGCTAAGTCTCACCCTCCTAAATCTTTGCCTCAGCCCACTACTGATAAAGAGATCATGACTTTAGCTGCAGATCTAATTTCCTTAATCAGAGGTTCCCAGGCTCATCCTGACAGAGGTTCTCAGCCGCCTTCAGACAAAAGGCCCAAGGTTGAGCAGACAGACACACTTTCTTCAGATGAAGCCTCTGGTGAATCTGATCACTCAGATACCCAGGAAGAGTCCTTCTAGGCCTACGAGGATTCTGATGCGGAGGAATCCATTCCTTCTGCCTCTCCTCCTGAGGATATTTCTTTTGGGGAAATTCTCCACTCCATGAGAGAGCATTTTCAGTGGCAGGGCCAGGAATTCTCCAACTCCAGGAAACGGCTTCGTACCTTTCTTAAGCTTCCCCAGCACAGGCCTTTAGCTATCCCTCCAGTGTTAGATGTATTGGATGATGTGTACTCAGATTCGAGTGCTTCCCCTGATTCTCTCCCTCCTGCTCCTGTCAAGCCAGACAGATATTACAGGGTTCCTGAAACTCATAAACATCTCTTTAAGGCCCATTCTGTTGATCTAGAAACTATTTCTCAGGGGCCCAAAGGAGTGGCCACATCCACGGCCAAGAATCCTTTGCCCGCAGACAGGGAAGCTAGGTCCCTGGAGAGGTGGGGCAAAAAAGTTTATACCTCAACCACCCTTGCCATGAGGGCCCTTAATTGCCTTTTTCATATGTTTCAGTATCAGGATTTCTTGATGGATGACTTACAGAAAAAGTTAGCCTCTCCTGAGCCTTTAGATAGAAATGCCTTGCAGGATTTGGTTCATAATACACAGCAGGTTAACAATCATTTTCTTCAGTGTGGTTATGATGCATTGGAAGCTTCATGTAGTGCAGCTATGACAGGGGCCGTCATCCGTAGACATGCATGGTTGAAAGAACAGGCATTGCCAGATCATGTTAAAGTAAAGCTTCTAGATGCACCTCTGGAAAAACACAAGCTATTTGGTGCTAATGCTCAGGAAGTGTTGAAATCAATTGAGGAAAAGGCTAAATCAGTGCAAACAGTCAAAGATTTCCTCCAGGTTCAGCCACCAAAGTTCAGCAGGAATTGGCCTTCTAAAAATTGGTCCTTTCCAGACATTGACAAGTTTCAAAGGGGAAAAAACAGGCGTGCCCGAGGGAGAGGGCAATACCGAGGCTCCTACAGGGGTCGCCAATGGCAACCGACTAATCAGAGAGGTGGCGCAGGAACTTCTACTGCCCCACAGGGACAATCACAATGACTTGACTTTGACTCCGCTGACCAAGGCTCAAAGAGAGGCACCTTTAGGTGGAAAATTATCCTTATTTTCAAAGAATTGGCACGTTTTAACAAAGGACAAATGGATTCTGGACATAATAGACCAAGGCTACAGGTTCCACTTCCATACTTTACCAACAAGACAAGGCATGCCAAACCTGCCACAAAATCAAAGGGCAGAGGCATTCGTACAAGTTTCAAAGCTGATACCAATCAAAGCAATAGAAAAGGTTCCTCCTCAGGAACAAGGCTAGGGATTTTACTCAAGACTGTTCCTTGTTCCAAGAAAAGAAAAGCAATGGAGACCTATACTGGACTTGTCCGCTCTAAACACTTTTCTCATTGTACCAAAATTCAAAATGCTGACGCTACAGCAACTCCTTCCCATGCTGGGCAAGGGGTCTTGGCTGGTTACTCTGGACCTCAAGGAGGCATACCTGCATGTCCCAATCAGACACAGTTGCAGAAGATACCTCAGATTTCTTGCAGGTTCAGAGCATTATCAATTCTCAGCATTGCCTTTTGGCTTATCTACTGTGCCCAGAGTATTCATGAAATGCCTGGCATCAGTAATTGCACACTGCAGACTCCAGAGGATACAAATATACCCTTACCTGGACGACTGCCTTATACAAGCGGACAGCAAGCAAGCCTTGACAAAAAACTTAAATTATGTAATTTACTTACTACAGGCTTTGGGATACACAGTCAACTTTCAAAAATCAAGACTACTGCCATCCCAACAAATAATTTTTCTGGGAGACAAACTAGACACAAAATCACAAATGGCTTACCTCACAGAAGAGAAGCAAGAACAATTACCACATTGCTTCGAAAGCCTAGCAAAGCTCACTCAGATGACTGCAAGGAAAATCCTGCAGGCCCTGGGTTTCATGGCATCTTGCATTCTACTGATTCCACTGGCAAGACTACACATGAGAAAACTGCAATGGTACCTAAAAAGTTTATGGTCTCAACACAGCCACGACTTAGAAGCAATTATCCCACTCATCCCATGTCTACAAAGGGAATTTTTGTGGTGGGCCCAAGCAAACCAGTTAAACAAAGGCATGCCTTTCAACAAACCTCAAACAAGCCAAACCATTACAACAGATGCCTCGGACCATGGATGCGGGCGCACATGGAAGGCAGATGCATTCAAGGGCAATGGACCCCCCAGGAAGTGCATCTACACATCAATCAACAAGAGATGTTAGCAGTAATTCATGCAATCGAGGCCTTCGGAAAATATCTTCAACAAGATCAACTGCTAATAAAGACAGACAACACCACTGTTATGTGGTATATAAACAAGCAGGGAGGTACTCATTCTTACCCCCTTTGCAGACTAACAATGACTCTTTGGGAAAAGTCCCTGAAACTGAACATACAGCTGCAATCCCAGTTTGTTCCGGGCAGGGACAATGTTCTGGTGGACAGTCTAAGCAGAAACATCCTGGACCTCACGAATGGAGGTTGCATCCAGACATTTTTGCACAAATAACTCATGCATGGGGGAGGCCGGACATAGATCTCTTTGCCTCCCACCTCAATCATCATCTGAAAAGATTCTGCTCGAGGTCACACCATCCACAAGCCTGGAGAATAGATGCTCTCTCCTTCAGCTGGAACTCTCTAACAATTTATACATTCCCACCTCTACCATTAATGACCAAGGTGTTACTGAAGATCAAAGTAGAACAACCGAAAGGCATCTTAATAGCTCCAGATTGGCCAAGACAGCACTGGTATCCATTACTAAGGAGCATAACTTGCACCAAGCCGTGGCCCCTGCCTCAATGGCCTCTACTCTTGACTCAGCACAATTACAGGACGGTTCATCCCAACCTGCAAACTCTGCAGCTGACAGCTTGGAGGGTTCCGTGACTTCTCCCATTATCTCTCTCTCTCCAAGGAAGTTCAACAGATATTATTAGAAGCACGCAGACCTTCCACCAGAAAGACTTATTCAGCCAAATGGAAGAGATTCAACATCTGGAATACCAACAAGGGTCAGGATGCATCAGTAATGAGCATCCCACATATACTGGAATACTTGGCAGAAATGCTGCATAATGGACTTTCCTATTGTTCCATAAAAATTCACGCTTCAGCAATTTCAGCAAAATGCAACACTGATCCACCTGTGTTTTCACATCCTTTGCTAAGACAATTTCTAAGAGGGATAAAGAATATCAAACCTCCCAGAAAACCACCAGTGCCTGCATGGGACCTCAACTTTGTGTTGGAAAAATTAACTCTTCCTCCTTTTGAGCCAGCAGCATCTACAGAATTGCAATTTCTTTCCTGGAAAACAGTTTTCCTGTTGGCAATTACCTCAGCAAGAAGAGTTTCGGAGATACAGGCCCTCATGGCAGTACCTCCATTCCTCATTTTTCATCAGGACAGGGTTTCTTTAAGAGCCAGTCCCTCTTTTATGCCAAAAGTGATATCCAGGGTGTCTTTAAATCAAGCAATTCACATGCCTACCTTTTTCCCCAATCCTCAAAATAAAGGGGAAAAGCTGCTGCAGACTTTGGACATACACAGACAACTACGCTACTACTTGGACAGAACAAAGGCCAACAGAAAGTATGACCAACTATTTGTAGCGTACGCTCCTGCAGTGCAAGGGAAGGCAATTTCCAAACAAACAATTTCAAAATGGATCGGACATTGCATCAGATTCTGTTATTCTTTTCATGGAAAGGGTGTGCCAGCCAATATCAGGCCACACTCCACCAGAGCTACAGCCACCTCCACAGCCTTCCTTAGAGGGGTGGCTACAAAGGACATTCTAGAAGCTGCTACATGGAGCTCCGTGCATACATTTTCCAAGCACTACAACCTGCCTTTATATTCCAGATCCCGGGCAGGCTTTGCTTCGGCAGTCCTGCAGGGCATTTTAGCTACGCCATCCTTATCTTAGAGCCTACCACCCCCAGCTTGGCTATGATATTCAACCCATATGTAAGGACTGCAGTTGCATTCTTGAAGGACATAGTACAGTTTTGTACCTACCATAAATGTAGATGTCCGATAGATATGCAACTACAGTCAGGTTTTCCCTCCCTCCTACCCCTCTGTGTATTGGGTCCACTTCCCTCCTTTTATACTTAGCTGGGGATATCTGTTATGGTGTATCTGTTTATTGCTACTGTGTATGTCTGGAATTTTTTATCCAGTTCTAAATTTAGCCTTCCTTGGAGGGCACCTGGCATCTGGGGCAAGAAACACTGAGGAAGATGGCGTCGGCTGATGCTTTTATACCCCAGCCGCTCTGACGTCAGGAAGGAGGTGACATCAGCCGACGCCGGACCCAGACTTTGGAATCCGGCCGACCGAGGGCTGCCTGAGGCAGGACAACCCATATCTAAGGACTGCAGTTGCATATCTATCGGACATCTACATTTATGGTAGGTACAAAACTGTACTTTCTAAGTGTTCTTTTGTAGTCCAACATGAATTGTCAGTCCCCTCCTTCCACACTACTGCAGAGGTGTGAAAATTGTCACTGCAGCTGACAGCTCAGAACTGAAAGGAAGGGAGTGCCATTTCAAATGTCTTCCCCTCTGCCTGCAGAATCATTTAGCTATTTACTTGGTTTGGCAGCAGCAGAAAGACTTAATTAAACAAATTTTTGATTTCTTTGTCTTGATTTTTTATTTCCCCATATTTCTACAATTCATTATTATGTTAAATTTTTTTTGCTTGCCAATCTCTCACTAACATCAGTCTACTGACATCCTGTTTCTGTAATTTTCCTTGACATTTGCATCATCTCCACATACTTAAAATGACTGCAGAACAGTACTTTTCAAACCTGTGTCTATGATGCTGGCACGGTAAATGAATGTACTGAAAACTCACTGTATTCTACAGACCAAGCAGTGAAGTTTGTTTATTTATTTTTACAGCGGCTAGTGGGGGGGGGGACTGAATATTTTGTGCAAGTATCACTGGCGTAATACACATAACTGATGCATTTTTGGAGCTTAATATGTTCTACAATTCAGCTTGAACTATTTAGTAATTCTCTATTCCTTTAACCAGATTAGTAAATTTGATTTGAGACACTCTCTGTCTTTGTGCACATTTCCAGTCTTACTGCTAAACTGGTCATATATTGAGCTGTTAATTGGCAGCTAACACTACTCAGCCAAATGCAGTCATAGCTCTCAACTTTCCATCTCCAAAATGAGGAACACTCACCTTCTTAATGTGGAACAAATGGGCAAAATGTGGAACACAAACTAATGGCTTACTAACATCTTCAACTAAGAAAGCCATAGGATGGTTAAAATATGCTGGTTTTACTTATAAAGAAGATCCTTTAATAAATTAATATGATTAATTTCTATTTACCGTGGATTTTACTTAAAAAAAAAAAAATCCTAACATTGAATGTGTGTCAGACTCTTTCAACGTGGAACTTTGAGGAACATGAACTTTTTAAGACCCCAAATGAGGTGCATTCCTTGTAATGAGGTACATTTGAGAGGTATGAATACAGTTCTTATTTTTCATGTGACAAAGTTTGCTTTCGTCTCTCTAAAAGTACAGTGTAGCCTGCAGTTTGTATGCAACACCACTGAGGAGGGTTTACAACCTTCAGTAAATTAACGATTGCAGCATCCAGTTTGCAGTTGTACTAACTAAACTTGTCAAGTATGGCAGTAAGCACACAGGATTGAAATGATTCTGTCAGTGGCATGAGTACAGAATGACAATATTGCCTACATAATTTTCATGTCTACCTTATTATAAGTCACTGTACCACACCGTGCTGTGTGGCCTTTTGGAATAGTGAACATCTTACTGCAAATTCAAAATATTACCGCCCGAGATAAAAAACCACACTTCACAGCACTCTCCTCTTTGTGTAAATGTCTGCCATCAATACAAATTACGTAATAATATCTAAAATACATGTATCCCATGACACAAACCCCTTTGCCATCAACTTTGTGACAACTGCATCATCTAACACTGTCTCACACTGTGCATCAGACTGTAGTACATGGTCACACAAGTTACAATGTGTCAAGGGTACCAGCCATCATCATCTGCACAGGTGTCAGGGATCCCACTGCACAACAACTTGGACTATAAACACTGTTAGGAGGGCATAACTGCAACACAGGATTTTGAACATTGTGATGCCTGTGCCATGTGACCACATACTTGCTAATTAGGCCCATGTCTTAACTGGCTGTTCAAACATTGTGCAAAAGTATCTATGGAAATTGGTTCCTGCTAGTTACACATGCTCAATGTTTTTTTTGCGTTACAGCATATACTTCATACATACAAACCGGGTTTGCAGAGTCTTATTATTTTCCTTACCTCTGTCCATGGCCTTATGAAATTCAGTGCCTACTGCAGCTAACATACTCTTTAAGAGTAAAGTCTTTTGAAAAAAAAATTATGCAACTACATATATGATATTGTCCTGCACACACACAAAACAAATAATTCTACCATGTTTGAACAGCACTCTACATATCCTATGGGTGTGCCTGCATTTAATGTGCCAAACTTTGCTTACAAGACTTCCAATGACATTAACTTTGTGCATGAATGTTTACTATAACATATAGTAATTCCTCTACAGCACGTCCACTGATTTGTAGCATTGACCACCCACTGCTTCTCATTTATGTCACTAGCATTGAATTCTCCCAATAGTGTGTTTCCCTTCACTTAGCACATCAAACATTCTTAATAGTTTCACACCACCATGACTTTGTCAGCAGAACATAACCATTGCGCTTCCCTTCCCTTACAATACCCAACATAAGTGACTGTCACACCACCCCTCACGTCAAGTTACCAATGACCATTGCAACTAAGTGTTTCTATTACACCATCACAAAACTTAATCAGCTGACTGCCACTGAACTCTCCGAATCCATCTCCCTTGCAAGTGCATCATGGAGCAGGCACAGTTTGAACAACCATACCTGTCATGGGTCACAGTCTCAATGTCTATTCTCCTAAGTACAGCATGTCTCTACAGTGTTCCTGTCCAGCAATGTGTAGTGAGCTGATACCTGATGTCCTTCAAGGATGCATCTGCAGTCCTTACAAATGGGTTGTCCTGTCGTCAGGCAGCCCTTCGGTCGGCCGGATTCCAAAGTCTGGGTCTGGCCTCGGCTGGTGTCGCACTTCACCCGACGTCATAGCTGCAGTTATTCGGGTATAAAGGCATCAGCCGACGCCATTTTCCTCAGTCTTTCTTGCCGCGTGGCCAAGCAGAAGCTGTTCGCAAGTGCCGGTCGGTCAGAACCAGAGATTACTACTACCGAAAACTACTTCAAGACTTCTAAAGCTAAGTACCCCGTTGGGGACTCTTTCTTGCCTCAGCCGATGTCAGAAAAAGTGAATAACTGTTTAACTTGTGGGAAACAAATACCTCATAAAGATTTCCACTCTTACTGCTTACCTTGTCTAGGCCCAGACCACGACGTCGCAGCTTGTCTAGCCTGTGCTTCTTTTAACCGGCGGACGCTTAGACGTCGGTCGGAGTTTGCTGAGGAGTTATTCGGCTCCGAATTTGCTTATATTATGCCGTCGGATCCTCCGACTTCGCAAATTTCTAAAATACGCAAAGAAAAGGACCGACACTCGCGGTCCGCGGTTTCGGCCGAAACCGCGGTTAAGCCAACCGCAAGTGTCTAGGTTTCGGTTGAAACCGAGCAAGCGGTTCCTCCTTCAGCCGAAAATCTTCCTCCAGCCAAGGCCTCTTCTAACCTCGTGGAATCGGCTTCTGATATCCCACTTACTGTTACAGTTTCTCAGGAATTATCAGACACTATTCCCTTGGATATTTCAACCCCTGCACGTGGAGCTGCTAGGCCTCCTGCAGCCATGTCCATTAAGGCCTTTGCCAGGGCTAAAGCAGCTAAAACTACTAAATCTGTGCCTGCAAAGCCCCCCTCTCACAGGCCTAGCTCTAGTTCACAAATGCTTAGTTTAGCACAGGATCTCATTTCTTTAATCCGAGGATCCCAACCTCAACCAGACAGGGCCTCTCATCCGCCTCCAGAGAAGAGGCCTAGAGCAGAGCCCCCTGAGCCACTGTCTTCAGATGATTCCTCTGATGATTCAAATGATACAGACCCTCCAGAGGCCCCATACTCCCCTTATGAAGACTCTGATGGTGAAGAGTCCATTCCTTCTGCCTCTCCGCCTGAGGAATTTTCCTTTGGGGAAACCCTGTATGCTATGAGGGAACAATTTCAGTGGCAGGGCCAGGATTTTTCAGATTCCAGAAAAAGGCTTAGAACTTTTCTGCATTTACCACAACATAGGCCTTTAGCCATACCTCCAGTTCTTTCTGTTGTAGATGATGCATTTAATGATGCTTGTACTGCTCCTGATTCTCTGCCCCCGGCCCCTGCTAAGCCCGATAGATACTACAGGGTCCCGGACACACATTATCACTTATATAAGGCTCCCCTTGCAGATCCAGAGACCATCTCCCAAGGACCTAAGGCTGTAGCAGCCACCTTTGCCAAAAACCCCCTCCCCTCTGAAAGGGAATCCAGATCCTTAGAGAGATGGGGTAAAAAAGTTTACACTTCTGCTACTCTTTCAGCTAGGGCCTTGAACTGTCAATTTCACATGATGCAGTATCAAGAATTTTTACTAGATCAGTTAACCAAAAAAGTGTCCTCAGATGAAACAGTAGACAAAAAATATGTGCAGGAAATGGTACATAACATTCAACAAGTCAGTAACCATTCCCTAAAATGCGGCTATGATGCACTGGAGGCTTCCTTTAGATCAGCCATGACTGGCACAGTCATCAGAAGGCATGCATGGCTAAAAGAACAGGCCTTACCAGACCATGTCAAATCAAAACTATTAGATGCTCCTATGGATAAGATCAATTTGTTTGGCTCTCCTGCACAACAAGTACTGAAGAAGATGGAAGAGAAGGCAAAATCTGTTCAAACAGTAAAAGATTTCTTGCAGGTCCAACCACCGAGGTTTAGCAGGAATTGGCCCTCCAAGAATTGGTCCTTTCCAGACTCCTCCAGAACTCAGAGAGGCAGGAATAGGCGTTCAAGAGGCAGAAGCCAATCCAGGGGTGCTTACAGAGGACGTCAGTGGCAGGGCAACAACCAGCGAGGCACAGCCACAGACACAGCCACCACCACAACTACTGGTCAATCACAGTGACTTGGCTCTGGCATCGCCTACCAGGGAACAACTACAAGCACCCTTAGGCGGGAAGCTAGCCTTATTTACGACAAACTGGCATTACATCACAAGAGACAAGTGGATTTTACAGATAATAGACCAAGGTTACAGGTTTCACTTCCATACTCTACCAGGGAAGAGAGGAATGCCAAACCTACCTCCAGATCAAAGGCAGAAGCACTAAAACAAATATCTCAATTATTAAGGATGAGAGCTGTAGAAAAGGTACCATCTATGGAGCAAGGGAAGGGATTTTACTCCAGACTCTTCCTGGTACCAAGAAAAGAAGGCAAATGGAGACCTATTCTTGACTTGTCCGCTTTAAACACATTCCTTATTGTTCCAAAATTCAAAATGCTGACCTTACAGCAGCTTCTTCCCATGCTGGGCAAGGAGTCTTGGCTGGTGACTCTAGATCTCAAGGAGGCATACCTGCACGTCCCCATACGACCAAACTGCAGAAGATACCTCAGATTTCTTGCAGGATCAGAGCATTATCAATTCTCAGCATTGCCCTTTGGCTTATCTACTGTGCCCAGAGTGTTCACGAAATGCCTGGCATCAGTAATTGCTCATTGCAGGCTTCAGGGAATCCAAATCTACCCATACCTGGACGACTGCCTGATACAAGCGGACAACGAAAGCAAGCTAGCAGAAGATTTACAAAGGGTCATTTATCTGCTACAAGCCCTGGGATACACAGTCAATTTAAAAAAGTCAAGACTGATACCATCCCAGAGAATAACCTTTTTGGGTGCAGAGTTGGACACATCAAGGCAAATGGCATTCCTAACAGTAGAAAAACAGGAGCAGCTACCTCTCTACTTCCTGGCCTTAACAAAACAGAACCATCTGACAGCAAGAAAAGTTCTGCAAGCCTTGGGATTCATGGCATCCTGCATAATATTGGTTCCTCATGCCAGGCTGCATATGAGAAAACTACAGTGGTACCTAAGGAATTTATGGTCTCAACACAAGCACAGCTTGGAAACCCAGATTCCCATTATTCCATGCCTGAAGCAAGAATTCCTGTGGTGGGCTCAGGCTTGTCAATCAAACACAGGATTGCCCTTTCACAGTGCTCAACCAAGCCAAACCATCACGACAGATGCCTCAGACCTCGGTTGGGGGGCACACATGCTGGACAAGTGCATACAAGGCTTATGGTCTCAAAACCAACTGCACCTACACATAAATCTAAAGGAAATGCTGGCAGTAAAACTGGCAATTCAGGCATTCAGACCATTCCTTCAGCAAGGCCTATTGATGATAAGGACAGACAACACCACAGTTATGTGGTACATCAACAAACAGGGAGGCACACACTGCATTCTCTTTGCGGATGGCACTGGATCTCTGGAATGTGGCCCTGAGCTACAACATACAGTTGAAAGCAATTTTTGTACCAGGAAAAGAAAACATCCTAGCAGACATTTTAAGCAGGACAACCACGGATGCCCACGAATGGATGCTGCATCCAGACATCTTCAAAACCATTACAAAAAAATGGGGACTCCCAGAAATAGACTTATTTGCATCCCCACACAATCACCAACTAAAGAAATCCTGCACAAGAACGTACCACCCACTTGCTTGGAAGGTGGACTCCCTATCCTTCAGTTGGAAAAACCTGGCAGCATATGCATTTCCACCACTTCCTTTGATGCACAAAGTGCTATTGAAGATCAAAGAGGACCGTCCAAGGATCATTCTGATAGCTCCAGACTGGCCAAGGCAACATTGGTACCCATTACTGAGGAGCATGTCTCGGGAACAAATGGGGCCACTTCCCCTGGTTCCCTTGCTGTTAACACAGAACAATTACAACAATCTGCATCCCAACCTGAAAACTCTGCAGCTGACTGCCTGGAACATTGCATAAGACCAATTAACCCAAATTTATCCCAAAGGATTAAAGACATTATCCTTGAGGCTCGCAGACCCTCAACAAGAAAAAAATACTCAGCAAAATGGAAAAGATATCTCATTTGGAGTACTGGAAAAGGAGAAGATGTGTCACTGGTAAACATAGCCAACATTCTGGAATACTTGGCAGAGCTCTTCCACACAGGCCTGTCCTACTCCTCCATCAAGATTCATGCATCAGCTATTTCAGCAGAGTGACTTGGATCCTCCTGTCTTCTCACATCCTCTGCTCAGACAGTTTCTGAGAGGAATTAAAAATGTAAAGCCTCCTAGGAAGCCACCATTACCAGCATGGGACTTGAACTTTGTGCTAGAAAAATTGACACTTCCTCCTTTCGAACCAGCAGCAACATCAGAATTGCAATACTTATCATGGAAGACTGCTTTCCTGCTGGCAATCACTTCAGCAAGAAGGGTATCTGAACTTCAGGCATTAATGGCAGTACAACCCTTCCTGATCTTCCATCAAGATAGAGTGTCCATGAGAACAAATCCTTCCTTTATGCCTAAGGTGGTTTCCAGAGTTTCCTTAAATCAGGCTATCCACCTACCTACATTCTTCCCTAACCCACAGAACAGGGGAGAAAGACTATTACATACCTTGGATGTGCATAGACAATTACGCTATTACCTGGACAGGACAAAGGGCAATAGAAAAACTGACCAGCTACTTGTAGCATATGCAACAGGAAGGGAAGGAAAAGCAATTTCAAAACAGACAATCTCCACGTGGATAGGAAATTGCATTAGATTTTGTTACTCCTACCATGGAAAGAAAACTCCAGAGAACATCAGGCCTCACTCTACAAGGGCAACAGCCACTACCACAGCCTTCTTACGAGGAGTGGCTACCAAGGACATTTTAGAAGCTGCTACTTGGAGCTCCGTGCATACATTTGCCAAGCATTATAATTTACCTTTATATTCTAGATCCCGAGCAGGCTTTGCCACTGCTGTTTTGCAAGGGATCCTAACTACACCATAACTTTATTTGTCCACCTCCCCCAGTTTGGCTATGGTATTCTACCCATTTGTAAGGACTGCAGATGCATCCTTGAAGGACATAGTACAGTTTTGTACCTACCATAAATGTAGATGTCCGATAGGAATGCATCTGCAGTCAGGATTACCCACCCGCCTTCCCCTCTGTGGTGCTCCTAGGGTATTTGCCCATCTTATAGCTAGCTGGGGGAATCTATTATGGTGTATTTGTTGTATATATGTACATACATGCTTATTTTTGTGTTTGCTCTCTACTATTTGGAATCATTGGCATTTATCCAAATTTAGCCTTCCAAGAGGGCACCTGGCATCTGGGGCAAGAAACACTGAGGAAAATGGCGTCGGCTGATGCCTTTATACCCGAATAACTGCAGCTATGACGTCGGGTGAAGTGCGACACCAGCCGAGGCCAGACCCAGACTTTGGAATCCGGCCGACCGAAGGGCTGCCTGACGACAGGACAACCCATTTGTAAGGACTGCAGATGCATTCCTATCGGACATCTACATTTATGGTAGGTACAAAACTGTACTTTCTAGCTGGTATTCCTGACTGATGATATCTCTATACATTTTATCTTTGCACTATAAACTCGTGTAATATGTCAACCTAGAACCAATGGCACTCTTATTCAAGGCTACTTCCGTCGCCATCAAGAAACAAATATTGTATAATACACTATCAAGACATTTCCTTTCAGCAACCAGTAGACTATTGTTTACCTTTCAAACTTGCTTATGAGCTGTCACTGGTGCTATCGATATTAACTTCATCTCACTTACCTTGGCTGTAAAATGTCCTTTGAGAAATATGTACCATGCCTACTCTGCCAGTACTTTCACTTCATTCAGGTTATATTTCTTCAGTTGACATCTATATATTCACACCACCTGTAATTAACATGAATAACACATACTGTTAGGTTATAGATATAAACAAGTATGTATGACTTAATGTTTAGTTCTTGCATACTGTAGAATATCACGTCATACCCACCTTTGCTATCACCGAGGTAATTCTGGCATCCATGTCAAATACGAATTCCATTGTCAATTGGACGTTAGTCTTCAGCAGTGTCCAGGACAGTTACTTTGCATTACCGGGAAATGGATTACACAACTTTCAGCTCAGTTTTTCTCAAGCACCAGCACTCACATACGTGAGAGAACCATAGGAAAAAATTACATTATTATATACATACACACACTTTACATTGTTCAACTGTTGCTCTTTATTTATTAATTCCCACTCAGACAACTCATTTTCAGCTACTACACACTGACATGTACCTCAAATGTCACACCTTTGCATATTAGCTGAGACCATTCCCTATACTGTCAACCACAATAACCATGGTCAAAGTGATACAAGCAATCACCCTAAATACGTGCAAAACGGGATGGAAACCAAAACTAACTTCAGCTGCTACAGTGCACGTCATACAAATTGAATGTCTCATCCCATCCAACAGCTTCATTAAACTTTCATAAATGAGTTACCAGCTTCTGTAACTGCTTAAACATGACTGTCTCACTTTCAAAGGCCGTATAAAACTTGAGGGACTTGACCATTTCCCAAATTTTCACTAGTAATGTTACTACATGCATTTTAATGTGCTTAATGATGCTATTCAGACAGGTCGCTGCTGTCCAAGTCTCGCAGACTGACACCGTTTCTCGCATAATATTTAAACTTCGCACTGCCTAACATTTTGTGCATGTGACAGATATGGAATGGCCCATCCCATCCAACAGCTACATTACACTTTCATGAATGACAACATCAGCTTCTGTAACTGATTAAACATGACTGTCTCACTTTCAAAAGTAATATGAAGCTTTAGGAACTGTACCATTTGTCAAATGTCTACTATTAATACGTCTACCTGCATTTTTTTCAGTACTGAGTGACAGTAATCAGATTGGTCGCTGCTGTCAAAGTCTTGCAGACTATCTGACACTATCTCTCGTAATATAAAACAATTGCACTGCTTAAAATTTAAGCTCCTTTGACATACACACATGACAGCCAACTTCTCCATAATTTATACTAAACTCATCTTAGCAAGTAGTCTGAACTATACATTTTTTTTGTGTACTTGACTGCTTACTGCCAAAGCGGGACTGAAACTGTGCAATCACAGTATTTTTCTCTGGTCGCTCAGATTGAGCTATGTTTCTGGGCAGTTCTGGTACTTCCATTGGCTCCACACACAGACTACCTGTCTTGGCAGACACTACATTCATCATGAGGTCATAGATGTAGTCATACTTCCTACCTTCAAATATAGGCTTTGCTATCCACTCCTGCTTGGACTTGGGATACACTATTCTGTATCTCTTTTCACCAATTGGCCCAGAGCGACTAGAGGGACATCTAATAGCTAAATGCTCCCTATTTTGATTTGCATTGTGGTCCAAGATAGCTAACATTGTTCTTGCTTTCATCCCTCCATAGCAAAAGTGCTCTAACTTTGGACAGTAATGACACAACAATGCATACAGAATACCTCCAGATTACCAGTATGACAAAACTTTGTAGTCTGTTTCAGATCTTTTAGCAACAATGTGTTACTTACAATCTTCTGCAGGGCACTGTGGCACTCCCCTCCTTCCTCTAGCCATTTTTTATCAGTCCCATGAGGGACTGGTACTCATGTGGGCATTTCACATATTTGGTAGCACACCCCCAGCTATGTATGTCAATCACATGATATGACAGGGACAACCATTTCTCCATAAGTAATACTGGATCACCCTCAAAGTTGCTGTACACCACCAGAAATTATTACAAATACTGCGACACCGTGGAAGTAACTCCTCTTGTCCTTTCTGTTTGGCAGCCAGCATCATTTTTTTTATGAATGCTTTTGCACATGTGCCAAATGTCAAATTGATTTTCTATCTGAGTAAATTTAGTACGCATTAGCGATGCTATACCTCGATGCCTATCTGTTGCCAATACTCACACCCTTACTAATTAAATTTCTCGTGCACCTTTCAAAACCGATCTTCTCAAGTCCCACTGATGACACCCCTTCACAGACCTGCTCCACTGCAAAATCTACTATGAATCCTGTGTCTAAATCCATCATACTGTAGGTACAGTACTTAGCTGGAAATCCTGGACTGTCACAGCGTCCATCTCCACCTAACTTTATCAATCTTCCTTCAAGGTCCTTCAACAGGTTCTTCTGATGCTCATGCCAATGGAATTGCACAACTGGGAAAAGATATTGACTCTGTATGTCATAGTATGTCGTCTTTCCAATGAATTCTACACCTAGGTTCATAGGTTGGTACTGGGCTATCTGCCCGAAGGCATATATTAGCCCAGCCACGTTGTGCTGTATTCACCACCCCTTTAGTAGTTCCCTAGACCCTTGTACTAGCAGCTAGTACCCTTAGCCCCTATCTAGTAGTGCTGTTGGTGTGATCCCCGGTGTGAATTTTCTGTTACCCATCCACTCAACAAGGTTCCTCTTGAAGAGTGATAGTGAGGGCCTGTCTTATGTAGATCGGGACCCTGTTCCATAGTAAGGGAAGTCTCTGCGAAGGGAATCTGTCCCTCCAGCATGTTCTATTCATTTTAAGCACAAAACCTTTATATATGTGCATAAGTACTACCACTGAACAGTACTGCTGCAGCACTCATTAGGTTGCTTGCTAGCAATCGACCGAACAGTGGTTGGCTTTCCCAACTTAGAATTTCATGCCCATTAAAACAGGATACTTTCACACAAACAAAAGTACCAAGTATGGTCTTCTTCTCAATTTCACAAGCTGGTGCCCTGCATATCGGACATGTAAGTTTCAGCAACAACTTATTGAGACATGTTTCAAAAACAATGAATTTTTGTTGTCCAACAACTACTTCCTCCTCTGACAACTCCAGGAATGAATCATCTGCATCAGACTGAGACATACTTATTGAGGATTCGCCCCAGTCTGGGTCTTCCTCATTCTCGTTACTCTCATTTCTTCTACTTCCTTCAGACATACAATCATTACTACTGATGTCACTATACATGCTACCCTCATCATTTTGATCTTGGACCTGCACTGGTTCAATACCAGACTGTACCAATGAGTGATGATTACTAGCACTCTCTAAAGAATTATTATGACCTACGTCCTCTTCTGTGCTTGGATGCACATCATTTAACTTATATGTGTGTTTTGACACCTTACTGTAGTTGTGCTCTATAAATGGTTACACTATTATTTCGGGGAACTGAATAGCAACATCATGGCTTTTGCTAAACTTAACCTTAGATGTCGTATCTTTGCCTGCATTCCAACACTTACTGCACTACCCATATTTTGGGACTGGCAGGACTTGTTCTTCAACTTACCGGTTTGTCTGAATCTGCTAGTCATTACCTCACTGCTGTCCACAACGACTTCTGTGCAAACTGGTACAAGTTCCATCTCCACCTGTTTAGAATCCAAAGTATAGTCATCCTAAGCAGTACTTCTCCAAACTGATTGTCATACATTACAGTTATCATACACAGTAAGGTCGGGTACATAAAAATCATTGCAGCATTTTCATGCCTAAAAAAGAATCATTTCACTGACACAGGTCAGTGTCTCATGTCATGTCTCACTGAATTATGAATCATGACAATCAATGTTAAGAACTGATCTGTCCTGACAATAATTTGAGGGGCCTTCATGGTTGTAATGCTTGTGCTGTGGTAGTCAATTACAAATAAAGCACAGAAACTGAGCCTCATAGTACGTCTGTATTTACAGTCTTTCAAACTGGGTCATTCAAACACCTGCACTTTTATTTGCATATTACACCTGACTTACAATATCTGCTTAGCCTTCCTTACACTCTTCTGCCATGTCCTCTGATGGACTTTGTGGCCTACCAGTGAAACAACTGCAGGACAAATACACATTTAAATTTGGTATGATAAATACATTGGACACATGCACCTATGCTTCACACTCTTCCCTGCCAATTCGATTCCACTACACATTTTGGCATTCTCTGCGTTCTGACATCCTGGACAAGCTGACCATCAACAAGGTGCTACAAGGATGGCCCCAGCTGCCAAGGGGTGTAATCCAAAAGTCCACTGCAAATACATACATAGACTATGTTTTTTGTTGAATCACAACACAAAGGAATCACTGTACACTTATATGATCTGCTATTTAACTGATGGACTGAGTAGTACATGTTACTTACATAAGTAGTATGAATGCCCGAGTCTGTGTACCCACTGATATTCTGCTCACTATCGTCCATCCGGGTGCCCTCATGACAGTCATCCTGCTCCATAACCGATGCGTTCTGCTATTAATCCAAAATGAAAAGAAATAACAGACACTGATGTATGCATCTCTATCCAGTTATGTCTACACACCCTTGACTTTTGATGAATGTGTCACAGCTCACTAGTCAAGTGCCCTCTTCTCAGCATGGGACCATACAGAATATTTTCCCAAAGTAGTGGTAATTTTCACCCAGGTTGATGTCACTTCATCTTTCAAATACACATTATTTGAATGAGCCCTTCACACCAGCCCGATCCTACAGACCCTCCTGTTTCAATTATCTCTACTGAAAAAAGCACATTACAGGCAAATGTTAGTGACAGGACTTTTAACCCGTAACTTTGGATTTGGTTCTGTTTTAAGAGTGCTTTCACGGTTTGTGTCATGACAGCATCCATCCTGTAAATGCCCACCTTAATGACATCATACTACTCATACTTCCAAGCCTGTGTGTGGCGTAACTGATGCTCACTGAGGTGTACAACTGTTAGTCTAATGCACAGCAATTATACACATATTTTCCAGTTATCTACTCTTGAAATTACACAATATAATTTCAGTACAAATGTAATTATGCATTGTAAATAAAGTCTTAATTGTACACCATCATGCTCAAATTGCAAAATGAAGTGCATAGGTTACTTTCAAGTGTACTTTTGACTAATGCAACCTATTTTATTTACCTGCATAGTACTGCTTCTGGAATACTCCTCCACATGCTGTTGTACGGGCTGTGGTTCTGACAGAAGTTCTTCCACAAGCTGGAAAATAAATGAAAAAAACATCTTGTACAAAATTGTAACCTTCAATTAACCCAGTGATGGCGATGCATTTGCAAGTGCATGTACAACAGTAATCTTTGTGCACACCACTGATGTAGTACAAATACAATCCAGTACTTAAGACCCTTCTCTGTATCCCCACCTAAATTTAGACTACAGATAATGTTGTGTTATTGCACATGAACTTCACTATGTTACTCTCAAGGGACATCTCCATTACAGTGACTATATACAACCCTCATATTGCTTAATGGTTTATAACCTTGATTTCCTCTCAAGTGACATCACCCTTAACATAACTATATACAACCCTCATATTGCTTAATGGGGTATAACCTTGATTTCCCAATATTGGTAGTATTGCACTACTCTCCTGACATAATTTAATAGGGAGTTGTAAAAGCATACATACCTTTCATCGCATATTCCGATCGATACGTTGCACTGAAGTAATTCCGTATGCGATTGTTACCAAAGTCAAAGAGTGTTGGAAGTGCACTGACCTTCAAAATGCGATGAGGTCTGCGTGGTTTCAGGTTTTCTGGCATCAATTCAAAACAATAGTCCAGCTCAAACATGTCTTCTTCAAAATGATATTAACATAAGTAATGCTTTGGGGGATTGCTCACTATCTCTTCCTTAACAAATTTTCGAATGTCACCAACATCAGTTCCATATTGACGCACCCACAATGTGCACTGTTGTATATTGCGTGGAAATCTGTGGAATGACATGCCTTTGGGCATGCGACCTCTTCGGGTCTGGCAGCCATAGGCCAGGCACTACGGCATTCTTACCAATCCTTGTGGAGAATAGTGATGAACCTGAAAAAAAAAAAAAAAAAAGACAAGAAAAGAACATGCAGTTATTGATTGAAATGTTTCACAGAAATCTCCTGTAATACAGTACATATCTGCTGCATCAAAGACCTTTTATTCAAAATATATTTCAGTGCTACAGTGCAACATATAGCTATCTGTAAACAGAAATAAAAACTTGACTTTGATCTGTACACACTTCTCCCAAAAAGAATGCAGTGGCACTGATTAAATAGTTTAACAAAAGATTCACTTTGCCTGTGCAAGTATGCATGCAATACATGCTGTAGACGCAGTCAATTTTTACTAGGATATAGGAGAATTCCATATTTACCATTCCAGTACATGTCATTGACACAGTCTGCCTCAAATAAGGATAAGACCAAACAATTTGAAAAGAATCAAAACTTTTATTGCCATACAAAAGCACGACATGTTAGACTTTTATGTATCCTTACAGCAGTGAATCATGATCATCTGCTGTCCTTTTCAGATACTGAATTGTCATTCCAGTACCTTTACACCTATGTATTTCAGTTACTCAGGGTATACCCATATTCCTTTGAAAGGCAAGAAGTCAACATATTCGTTGTCGTCTGCAGGAAATTGTCGACGTATACATGAGACTACACATGCCGGAATGACAACTCTGTTCCCACGTCCCAGTCTCCGGTTTTCAAAAATCCATAGCACATATGCCCGGTATGCCACCATGCGGTACAACCTGTGAAATCACGACATCTTGTTTATCAACTTACAACTCATCATGCATCAATCACAATTATCATGAATCAGTACGTTCTCCCATTCCTAGGTAGGAGTATGTCGTTTTACACGTGTGTGGGCAAACTGCAGCATACATTGGCCAACATATAACTGTTTAATAGCACAGGAATCATGATTATGGATAATCTACTGTTCACAAAGTTGTAATGTGGCTTCATTTTTACACCTTTCAGCATTCAACTCCCAATGTGTCAGCACAAACTACTCATTTTGCTATGGCGGCCAGAAAGCAAGTAAACATGCTCTACTATGGCTACAAAAGTCAAGCACAAAGTAATTAAACATGCTTTCGTCTGGTCACAACTCTTAAACTGCACATAAATGGTGGTGTTTGAAAAAATAATGTTTATACTGTGCAAGGTAAGATCTACCACCCACTTCAATTTCTGCTGAGGGGATCTCCATGCTGTAACAGCAACCCTCTTGCAGATTCCTTACTGATCCCTTACCTATTGGTCCACCGTATGTTGCGTGATCGCCTTCTAACGTAGTGCATTGCACACAGAACCAATTCCAGTACAACAGGGGTTAGGCACGCCATTTCTAAGTCAATGTGATCAGTGATGCACAGGGGCTGTAAGGCGGTTTCAAGCTGTGCAATTTTTCCACGTGCTCGATGGGATGATACACAGCAGTAGCATTCACGAGGAGTGTTCATTAGAACACACTTTTGACAAGTGCACCAACTCGTGTTCTCTGTATTCGCTTCATGTGCTTCAGCATCACTGCTACCTCGGCAGTGATTTGGTCTTCGTTCTCCTGGGGCATATTCCGGCTCAAAACTGAAAGGGACTGGACCCTGCATATTCATCACGACAATGTCAAAAACTTCTGTGAAATGCAGAAAGCAAAACATTGTCCAGTAAAACATGACATCAGTCCAGTAGCAGAACACAGATGCATTTGATAATTTAAAACACTGCTAAAGAATACCTCATTTGTAGCTGGCGCAGGGGGCCATGACATGGGTCATGTGATGTAGCTTGTGTCAAAAGTTTTACATACTCTGCAACTCTAGGTGTAGACAGGTAGACTGCATCTATAGTTTCACTTCACATTTTCCGAATACATGTAGTGACCGCACAGCACAATTCAGATAGTTATACTAACACTTTGACCTTGAAGCACTAACAACACTCAGTTGAAGGTGACTTACTGACATACTCGTACTGCAGCAAAAATATTTTTTTTCTGTTCTAAAATAGTACTTCATGGAGTAAACCCTAAAAGTTGTACCACAGCTTTCCTTGGCCCCACCACATTAGCCGTGACTACGAAGAGACCCAAGACTACCTTACGTGCTTTTTATATTAGACATGTTATGAAGACTGTGGATACGTCACATTGATGTGTACTGACCGATGGACTGAAGACTTGTGACACTACAGACAAACACCTACATTAATCAGTACAATCACACATGATCCTGAATGCTTTGCCAGCACATTTATTTAACGTAAAGGACACTTGTGCAGCTTTGTTTTTGCAAACAGTACAGAGTCTCTCAACTGACATAAATAAATCAACTCCACTGTCACTAAGGTGAATGCCGTCAACTGTATAACTCTGGGAACTGACCATTTATGGAAGCATGGTGAAACACAGATCCTTTGCACAGCTCCATCTGTCCCCACATAAAGCTATTGTGCAGTCTTCGCATTAAACTGACAGATGTCTCATCAGCACAAGCATTAACACACGCCGGTATGGGTGTCCGCTAATGTGTATGCACATAGTGTTGGGGGGCCATGTACATCAGGACATATACACATTTGCAATACAGGAATAAGCAATATTGTTTTCACATAATTTAAACACAGGAGTTGGCATAAAGAATATGACGACGTGTTAAAGATAAATCTTGGTAGTCACCTGATGTGGCAGTGGAATCTGAAAGACATTTATGTGATGTTGGAGCTTCAAAGCAATATGGAGATATTTGTAGAACTATTATGGAGTTAGTAGTTTTAAGTCTATCTGGCAATTTTCTAGGCTATTTCTATTACCCACTGCCTGCTAGACATCACCCGTTGTGTAATAAACCTGCCACTGGTGGAGATAAGCAAAAGCACCAACAATCTGCATCGGCAAACTGAGTTATTGCCAAAACATCGTACCAAAATCACTTTTTGAGTCTTTTTACATGGAAAAGCTATCCACACCCTCCTATGTAGGTGGCAAAACCACACACACAATTTATATATACCAACTCCATCATTACACAAAAATTATGTTACCACACATTCAGTCAGGTGTGCATTACTATTAACTGCATTAATCAATGTGTTCCAAAGTTCACAAGACAACACAAGTACTACTTGACAAGTGTCACACTTTCACCTGATAATAATTGGTCTATTACTTTACACAGCTATAAGTAGTTATTCCAGTATCATGCTAACTATAATCTGTGCAGCATATGGGGTTACTTGTTCAAGCTCTTTTGCATCACACATAACAGACTCATTTGCACAAAGCTCTTCTGGAATACATAACTGCACATTTGACACACATGACATTCTTTCAGACCCAGTTATGATCAGTAGCTGCAAATGGACTGTCAAGAACACTTCTTGCTTAGCTTGCAAACAGATGTATACACATGGTAGCCATACTCTAGCAAACAAGGTGCAAAAAAGATGACCTAAGTTAAATAATAATGGGGTCTATTCAGAAGAAAGGAAGAGCCCAGCAGAGTAAACGGACTCTGCTGTCATCGTTTCTCAATGTCCCTCTAGGCCAAAAGATTGTCTCAGACATTGGGATGTTAAAAGTGGTACAGGAGGACTACAGGGGGCACTGGAGGTAAAACCTCTTTCCTTTCTACCACAGCAACCAAAGGAAATATCATCAGGTTGAGTCTGATTTTGCATAAGGAGTTGGAGAACCACTGCCTCAGAGTCAAAGTGGCAAAAGGCTTCATTTCAGATTGTTTTTGGTATCAAAGAAAGAGGTGTCTTGGAGACCAGTAACACATCTTCGATTCATTAACATGTATGTCATGGTCACTTACCAGTGCTTTCTCTTATTAACCAGGTCAACTTGTGCAATCTGAGGTAATGTAGTGACTGCCTGATGTACGCCTAAAAACCCTTGACTCTTACCAAACCGACACTCAGACTTGCAAGAGATGCAATTATATATACAAATTATAAGCCACACAGTATCAAGGCTAGCTAACACTACCTGGTCAACACTTGCAGCACACCACAGGGAACACAGCCCTCCAGAACACACACCAGCACTGCCGTCACATAAAAACACAAACCAAACACCCACCTTCGTGCAGGCTCTCAATCAATATCTACCTAGAAATCAGTGCCCTACAAGGCAGAAATACACTCTACAACCACAACACAACAGTAATCACGAGACACATTACTCTCTAGACAGTGCGTCATGCAACCAAAGCCCCCAAGGCACAAAAACACACCCAACGCTAGTTATAGGTGACTCAATAGTGAGGCACACTGATGACCGATTCACTTGGTTGAGTAACGATAAGGTAACAGCCATCTGCCTGTCCGGGGTCTATGATACACCACCTAACACACGCACTAAGGTCCCTCGACAGAAAAATATATGACTCTGTCATTCTACATGCAGGTCTGAAGGGGAGCGCATGCCTGCTCAGCTTGGTTGACTTCTTTGAGTTAGTCATTAGAGGTGTGGATGAAGTCAAGGTGGTTCATACAGCCTACTTTCAGATGGCCAAGGCCTTTGACACCATTCCCCACTCAGGGACCAACTTCTTTGAAGTCCAGGACAAGAGCAAGGGACTCTGGCTGACAAAGCTGTTGGATATTAACTCGCCAAGTGATATTGACATCTTACAGACAGGCCTCACTGAGACCAACAACTGTTGTCAGAACCATGCTCCATTTGGCGTGTACCTCACCAGACAACTGCAACAACTGGATATGCCACAAAAGTACCTCACAAAGAGGATGCTATGACTTAAACACTTGGCCTGTATGGACAGACTAAAAAAACGCAAGCTATTCTCTGTTCATATCGCCTACTTAGAGGCGATCTCTGCTTGACTTAGTAAGCCATGTATGACGCAGCTCTGTTGGAAGTGATACATTTAAAGGAATGCCAATCCCTCCATACCACATGCTCCAGAGACCTCAGCCTCATTACCACAATCAACAGAACATGCAGGAGGGACAGGTTCATAACCCCGAGACTGCTCATGCTATGGAATAGACTTTACATGCATGTCAAGCAGAGCACAGAGGCATTGTTAAGTAAGGGTAGGTGGCATGATACCAGGGTAATACAATGGGCTAGGCTTGTAAAGGCTCCAGGGCCATGAGCCTAGTACTCTGCTATGAACGTAAAAAAATGTTTTTATCTTGGTACTTTTTCACCTCAATTACTCTTCATAAATACTATTTCGCTATATACCCCTTTCCTGTCTACACACTGTTTATATCTACTTTAAATGTATGTATATATAAATTAAAAAAAAAAAAAATATATATATATATATATATATATATATATATATATATACACACACACGCACACACACACATATATACAGTTGATTGTTGCAGAACCGAGTATGTACTTTATCCAAGCATCCAATTCAAATTTGAATAGATCAATGTTTTTCTCTTGGTTCTGTCATCCACACAATCTTTATGCTCTATCTGTGTGTCACCAACATTTAGAGTATCGTGAAAAAGACCGGTTTGTATGGGGAAGGGGTTGCTGTGCTAGAAAAAAAAAATTACATGCATTGAGGTGTAAATATGTACTTTAATTTTATGACACATTCACCTAACTATCAGTGCATATTACATAGAAAACTTTCAGTATTGGCTCTTGTGTACATTTTGAAATGCTTAGTTTTCCTCACGTCTTAGGGTCCCCTACTAAATGAGTCAGTGTTGAAAAAGCCTTTTCATATGCGAGATATAGCATTTATGTTAAATTTTGTAAAGCAGAGACTGACAACTATCACGTGAACCTGAATCAGAAAGGACTGAATACCAAGAAGCCATTTAGGAAGGTGAGAAAGGTCTTTCATGTGGAAATACTCAACTGTAGACAGACAACAATAAAGCCAAGATGACTGTGAAATGACTGAATAACAAAGACGGACAACTATCCAGCTAAGCTGACTCTGAAAGGATTGAATACCAGAAAGCCAGTTAGGAAGGTGAGAGAGGTCTTTCATGTGTAAATACTCAAATGGAGACAGATAACTGTAAAGAAAGGAGGAGCACTTGTCTTCACTTTAAGGCATTCAGCACAGTCAGGGGTTGAAGGACAGCTAACACCTCTTGACTATTTATAATTTTACCCTAAGCTGCATATGTAATTGTGTAGTAAACGCTTTCTCAGCAGATTAATGCTCTTTGAATAGTACTTCACAGCAGGAAACTGATAGCAAGTCAAGAATATGCCTGTGTCTGCAGACTGTGGCCCAGCATGTCTTTGTGTCTGAGGCTTTAGACTAAATGCAATTTGCATTTCCTTAAATAATGTTGTGCATGATAAAAGGTAAATGCCAGTAACAGCTAAAACAATTTCAGAGGTGTTGAGATCTGTGGTTCCAGTGTCGGTGTTGATATGCCTCAAGAGAGATTTAAAAAAAATCAGGATGCAACATAGGGAACCTGCATACTTTGTCATTAATGGCAACATGAGGACAAATGCCAGGTCCAAAATTGATGTTCACCCAGGTGAAATCAAACATGTGGTAGTCACAGGTATGTGCAATTGTACAGACCTTGATCTACCATTTGCCCAGCTGAACAATAGGGCCAGGATCAGCTGTATGCACACTGTCAACACGTGTCACATCACAAACATACTCAGGTGTCTCACCAGCAAGCAGTCTTATGAGGTGAATGATGAAATGATCCCAGAAACTACAAGCCTATTAGGCTGAATAGTCTAATATGCAAAGCAACAGACTGAATTCACAGGGAAATGTTATGTTCAAAGACACTGGACCAAACTCGGTTTGGCTTAGTTAAGAGAAGGCTATGTCTACTTAACCGGTTGGACTTTGAGAGTCATTAAGGCAATGCATGCGGGTGAAACGGTGCACACAGTAACACCAACCTGGACCTGGCTAAGACATTTGATACAATATCCCACTCAGGTAAAGCTGACAAAATCAATGACTTGGCCATAAACCACTACATATCTCACTGGATTGCAATCTTTCTCACAGACAGGATTCAGGAAATCTCGGTTTGTTGATACCACGTCCACTAAATGATCATTCACAAGCTAGGTACCTCAGAGCTCCATGTTGAGATCACTCCTATTTGTCATATACTTCTGAGAGGTAAAGGCTGAGCAAGTTCCTCTGAAAATATTGCTACCTCATTCAACACACACTTCACACAAACCAAGCTATCGCTAGCTAAACCACACAACTTGGAGACATAGAAAGAAGGAATTTTGCATGTTTTCTCTCTACTGATAACCATTACAGAAAGTTATTTTCTTAGTATACTTCTTTGAGAAGAGTCTTAGTTTGAATTGAAATTGTTTTATGAACTTATAGACTTTGTACTTTAGTGTACAACTAATCTTCTCTCTTTATCTCTCTCTAAATGTGTATATAAATGGAACTGTGACAACATTTCACTACATTAAAAGCTTCCTTGACAGGTCTGACTACAGAAGGAGAGACAAGGCTAATGATGCATTTAAATTTTAAGAATACAATACATTTATCAAGTCATCACCAGTTTAGGTATTGAGTAGGTTCCTGTAATGCACTATAGAAAATTAATGCATCTGGTGTGAATTATTTTAGTGGACCATAAAAGAGCTTAGTTTTCTGTCATCCTGAAAGCTGGATAAAATCAGCATCAGGTTTCAAAGCAGTGGACTTTTGTTGCACTAAAGCTAAATAGCATTTTGTCATTCCTCTTAAAGGTTACTTAGAACATTTTACAGTAAAAAGAAAATATGCAAGGCTTCATCACAGAAAATTCCAGATTGCATTTAGCAGAGATAATTCTCTACTGAGAATATTCTGAGTTGGAGGTTACTCCTTCATGACACACCAAAGGTAATTTCCCAACAGATTGGGTTTTTTTCTTTAAGTGAAGATGATAATTACAGATAAATAATATAAAGACACAGAGAGTATTGTTATGTATCCACGGTTCGAGTCCTGCTATTCCCTTAAATAACAATGCAAATGGCCACATTAGACTGTGATCATTTATATAATATAATTCTGATTAAAATGGGAAACATTTAGAAAAATAATCAGCAAAGCACAAAATATATACATACAACAGGCAATACAGCATTACATATAAAGTAAACTAAAGTGTTTTTCTTTAGGTCTGCTTAAAAAATGAACTGCAAAGTCTAAACTTGCAGTGCTGTAAGATGTGAAGTCTTAGCACTAGCAAGGGAATGTGTTTATTTTATTTCTTGAAAATATTTTGATATGTAATTGTCAGCTAGCTATTTTAAGGAACATCGTTCATTGTTTCATGTTTCCTCTGAGCTGTTGTTTATCCTTTTCATGGTATTGGAGGAGATTAACCTACCCTGGCAGTCAGTAGGCATAAGAGAGGCAGAGAACTAATCCTTGATGGGATACCACCAGTCTGTTACAGAAATCACACAAACAGTCATGCAAATGCTAAATACACACCTGTAGACAGTTGACAGTTTAATATTACCTATGACATGTCCTTCAGATATGAGGAGAGACCACCCACTAAAGATTCATATAGCCGCTGGGAAGACATGCAGACTTTGCAAATAAATCACCCCACCTGGGCATTGAACTGGAGCACTAAGTGCTTTGAAGCATAAGTGCTAACTGGTACAGAGGTCTGCTGTTATATTTAGTGCAACACTTAAATGGAAATTCTGGATCATGTGGCTTTCCATTTGTGTACATGATACAGTTGTTTGCATTTCAGCACTATATAAGTGCTCTTTGGTATTGAAGACTGTTACCCATTGTGTGTGTGTGTGTCTCCATGTTCGTTTGTGTGAAGATTTGTTATTCAATGTTTGTATTTTGCCCTGAACTGGCCAATCTCTCCTCCTAAATCCTCTTAACATACATAGGTATCATTTCAAACTCCATCCCCTGGTTCAAAAACTACTGTAAAACAGGCACTTCAAAGTCAAAAAGAGGTAAAGCTCTGTCTGAAATAAGTTATACAAAGGTGTCCTCTAAAAATTCCATACTCTCCCCCTTCTCTTTTCCATCTTCATTAGCAAACTGGCACTCAACCTTCCCCATATCCAAAGGTTTCTTAATGTTGACAACATGGTTGTGTACAGATTCAGTCACTGACGCTCAGTTTTCCAAAAACAGCTTAAGTCTAACCTGATCCACCTCAAGCAAAGGCTTATCCAACGGAACCTCATTCTTAACTATTCTAAAACAAAACATTTCTGCTTCACCCTTCCATACAGTTTCTCAAAAATTCTGTCCAACCTCATCATTTACTTAAGCAAGTCAATCAGTGAAACCAAAACCTCCTTCAAGTACATTGGCCTGCATATTGACCCAGCTTTGCACTTTCACTCCCACATTGAAAAAGAAAACTGTCAAAAAATGCCTTGCTATTTTGGTTCAAAAATCTGCCTATTTCTCTGTTTTTTCTTTTCCAGGACTGCTATTCATAAAGGTGTTTTGATCTTCCAGCTAGAATATTGCTGTTTCATAATAGCTTCTGCCTCATCACAAAAAGTCAATATACTCCAAGCAATCTCCACCTCCATTTGTTGCTTCATGTCTAACTCTGCTCCACATGACCACTACTACCTTACCCTTGATAAAACAGAGTAAAAGCAAACCTTTTACTGAGAACCTGGTGCTTTAAATTAATGCACATTAACCATCCCCCTTATTTTCAGCAAAACTCGGCAAAAAAAAAAAAAAAAATCAGACAAAACCTCTGCATTCTCTCACCACCCCTAGGATCTAATCTCTAGTCCACCTGACATGCATTTTCATTAGATGCCCCATTCTACTACCAATCTCTCCCCACATGTAAGAGAGTCCACCGACCTCACCACTTTCAGAAAAAGATCTTACCTGAAACATCAGGATAAATAGACCTGTTTTTCCTAATACTGGCATCACGTCATTTTTCTACCATCCTATACTCTGATCATTTCTAGCTATTGCTATTTCTATAAACATTTCATAAGTAATTTTAAGTCTTCATTTTAATTACAATTCATATTCTATTACTTCATATATCTTCATTTTTGTTTTACTATCATGAATGCAATTTACTTGTGCTGTACCTTTCAAAGGTGGCTGTTTGATCTGCTTGCTACCACACTAAATAAATATAAATAAAATACAAGAAATGATGGTGCTTGTAGCTTTTCTGTCCAACTGTAACTTGGACATAATTCAAATTTCTGAGAAAAGCACCCATTTTTTGTTGTGTATGTCAGTCATTTCTTTGCAGTGTGAGACACAAGACTGTTACTTGATAAGCAGGCAAACGTAAAGTAAGGATTTTCAGCTGTCTGAAAAAGCTATAATATAATTAGATAATATTGAATGCTGTTTATTTATGCAACCAAAGAATGTGTGATAATCATATTTCACTTATTTTATTTATTTAGTTCTGTTTATTTATTTATGTATGTATGTATTTGCTCACTCATTTTACCAGTTGGGTTAATACCACAAGGTCACTGACTGCTTTTTCAAAGAAAATGTGTTGTGGTTAATTGTATTTTTTTTTTTTAAAGAAAATGATATATTTGAGTGCAATATTAAGTCTGATTTTGTGAGTCTGGATAAGTCTCAGCTTTGTTAGTATTTTCTTTATCCTGTGTGTTTGTTTGCATGGCTATCTCATGGTCACAGTTGGTCTAGGAAGGACATTGTTATTGCAGTATGCTTACCTTTCAAAACTTAAGTATTTACAGCTGATGAAAGACAGCTGCAGCGGCCAGCTGTAAGTACTGTAAATATTCTCTGGTAGAAAAATTAATGACTTACATTTGTAGTAAGAAGCAGCTTTCTACATCTACATATCACACTTAAGGTGATAAAGCTTCATCACTGCCCACAAAGCAGTATTGGATTGGTATCCTTTTTTGCATGGCTGTACTCCATTATCTTCTGATCATCAGATCTTTGATCATAATCTGTTATACTGTATACTGAGAGTGGCTGCCCCTTTACTCCACCCACTTCTCCAAGAGACTGCACATATCTATTTAAAATGCATCCATGCAGTATAAGATTTTATATAGCACATATTACATACTTCTAATATTATTTTTAACAGACTATAAAAACAATGGTTTGTTTGTGTCTTTCGGCTTTTCCCGGTTAGGGGTCGCCACGGAGGAAATCCGGCCCGCTAATGATTGGCAGTTGATTTTTATGTACCGGCTTGCCAGGCATGACGCACAACCTTCAACGAAGGTACGCCCATTCACGCATGTCTCCACGCAGAAGACGCTCCAGCTGAGAATCGAACTGGACAGCGTCTTACTGTGAGGCGACAACGCTAACGCAGCACCATCACCGCGACTATAAAACAATGGTAAATGATGACATTGTCAGGTAGATGTACTTTTTTCACTACTGGTAGGATTGTTATCTGCTTAAATTAGGGTGGCGTAAAAGGTATGATATATTACTGAAATTAATGAACGCAGACATTGTTTCATCCCCATTGTCAGTTTACTGTTATTGGTATGCAGGTTAATATTGCATTAGCTTCTATGAAAAGAAAAGGATGTGTATTTTGATGTTGGAAAACATGTCCATTACAAGCTTTCCCTAGTGATAAATGGTGGTCTTTATATTTGGAGTGTAATGTAATTAGTTGAAATAAAATTTTGTAAACTTTTGCTACATTCTAGTCCAAGAAATATAATTTTATGAATAGTAGAATGAAAAGATAGCAATATTTCATTCTAAACTGAATGTAGTTCTATCTGTATTCCAAAGTAAAAATGCAAATACTTCTTTAACCAGTACAATGAAAATGCTCCCTACCTCTTTACTGTCTATAGTAAATTAAGCATATGTGCACTACAGTAAAATGAATATTGTACTATATATTTCTTATTCTATAGTGTAAATATTCCCTAGCATGTTGCACTCCAGTAGAAATTAATCATTATAAACTGTAAAATGAAAACATACCACCGTCATTTTTAACTTGAATATACTTCTGTATGAAGTACAGTAAAATTAACACCTTAGTGGATATCCCACAGTATAAACAAATTTACTTCTGTATGCTATACAAAGAAAAGAACATAACACTTCATTTCGTATAGTAAAATTGTACTATTATGTACACAGTACAGTAAAAACAACATTGCACTATTTGTTCTGCAATAAACTTGAGTATGAGGTTGTGCACTGCATAATAAAAATGTGACACTTCTCTTCTTCCCACAGTAAAGCCACATATACTGGTATCCTCTGTAGAGTAAAAAAAACAGTGCTATGTATCTGGTAGAAAAACTGAATGCAGTTCTGTGCAGTCTATAGTAAAATTAGTGAAACAGAGTTTTTCAGCATGCTTAATATACTTTGATATGTACTGAGATGTAAAAATATAGTCCTGTATTTTGATTTGTACTGTACAGCTAAAACAAAATTGGTACAGTAAAATATAATTAAGCATTGTGGTTCATACAACAAAGTTGTTTTCTACCATTACTTGCACAGTAAGAATGGATATATGCATTTTAGATTGATTATTCCTACACCATTATTCTTATACTGGGAAAAAATATTTAGGCTTATGCTGAATGAAAATGCTCTACTGATTGTAAATTGTTTTAGTATAACTAAATTTGTACAAGACACATTTTTCTAATAAAACTCAAGTTGACAACCTGTAGCATTTATGAAGAATCTTATATTACTTATTCATAACCCAGAGTTTGAAAAAAAACAAGGCATGTAGCATTCAGCGAATGAACATTTACACTCTTGACATAGTGGCTGAGATGCAGCCTAGATTATGAAAGGACAAGGTCAAGCAGCACAAACTGAGTAAATTAGCCTTTTGCTATCATGGTATAGTGGCAAATGTGCACAGCAAAGTATGCAGGTGTTTAATTAGCAGACCTCTCAGTTGTCCCTATTTTGCAGAAACATTCCTATTTTCAAGTTTGATTTACCTCTAAACAGGCTACCCTTATTTTTGGAGGCATGTAGTTCTTTCCAGGCTTGATTTACCCCTTTAAAGCTGCGGTGGTGATGCTGCGGTAGCGTTGTTGCCTCACAGTAAAATACTGTCTGGTTCGATTCTCAGCTAGAGCATCTTCTGCGTGGAGACCTACGTGAATGGGCATACCTTCATTGAAGGTTGTGCATCAGGGCTGGTAACTCGGCATGTAAAAATCAACTATCAATCATTAGCGGACCGGGGTTCCGCTGTGGCGACCCCTAACCGGTTAAAGCCGAAAGACACAACAACAACATAGTTTTCTTATTTCTCCTCATTGCATGTGATTTTATAGGCTGTCTAATAGACATAAAACCATGCCATCTTACCAGCATACTAGTGGCTATGATAATTTAAAGAAAGGACACGCATCTTACATCTCCCTTTTTCTAAAATAAAAATAAAATAACTGTGTGGTAGTCTTTTGTAATACAGTCCATTCAAGTGTACAGATTTTGTACTGTTTCCTTGATCTATTTTTTAAATGTGTTTGAGTAGTATCCCCACATTCCCATTTGAAACAGAAAAACTTATATGCTATTTGCTATTCACAATTTATGCTAATTAAATGTCCAGATTTTTTTGCTGGATGTTTCTATTTTTCAGGGGCCTTTGTTCCTATTTTTAATATCTGTAGGTTGAGTGATGTGTTAATCAGTAGAATGCTTATAAGTCCACCTCATGTATACAGGTGTATGAGACTAAAGCATATTAAGATACCATTTCTGCACTAAGTGCGCACACTGCTTACTGGCATTTCTTTCCTGATGCAACTATCACACATAGTAAAGTAAGCTAGCATTTTTTTTTACCTGACATGCTTCATATAAGTCAAACTTGTGCAATATAATAATGCTATATGAATGGTAGAATGAGAGTAAAATTATTTATAGACATGTTTTCTGCTGAATTTTTCTTTTAAGCCTTTTGGTTTTAACCATTGAAGTTCATTATCTGTTATTTGCTTGTTTGTAGATTTATTTATTTTTTCATATTTCCTTTTGGCAAGCAGCAAAGTCCCTTTCAGAGGAGGCATGGAAAGAAAACATCCACATTCCATACATTTGTACACAGAGTTTATATGAGTTAAGTTACAGATTTACATTTTAATGTAGAAGTATGCATAATTAAATGCATACTCACTGTATTATGTGCACTATAGGTTCAAACTAAAATAAAAACAGAAACAAGCAAACTAATATAACAGCAAAGGAGGTTCAAAAACCAACTGCAAGAGAATAAGCCTTACTTAGTGCCTTCATCCCCTAATATTTGCAGACTTCATCAGAATAATATGCAAACAAGAATGGAGCTTTTAAGTACAATAAAGTAATAATGTGCTAGTTAAAAGAAATGAACATACTGAAAGTTTAAAACAAACTATGAATGATAAAATTCATAATTAAAACGTGTTACATAACTTGCCAGATGGCCCAGATCACCAAATCAAGTCCCCACAATTTATGTAATTAACACAAGTGGTGTTATATTTTGTGTCTATAATGTGTAAATGGAATAGCTGTTGTAAAAAAAGACTGATTCGTTATGAACAGAGATGAACTTTTGTGTTAGACAGAGAAGGGTTGCTATCACTTTAAGATAGAATTTTTTTTTAAGAAAAAAGATTGCTGTGTTAGCAACATCAGGTTTTCTTAATGCAACAATTAATGTTATATAAAATAGCAGCTGAGGTGAGCCCATGCAGAGTGGTGCTTTCTTTTCTTGTAGGAGATTATACATCCTGCATAATCACTCTAGAAGAGAACGAAGCAGAGATAGACTTGAAAGAAGAAACGCAGGAGGATGCTGGAGATTTTTCCTCTTCTAGAAATTCAGGAGAGAGAGAGAGCTGTTGAAATAGTCTGTACCCAAGTTGCAGGAGACTGTATTGACACACACAAAATGTTTCCTTTGGGAAGCACCTGTATTTATATGTTTTCTGTAAAACAGGTGTCTCTACCACCATTAATATTACACAGTGTACATACAGAAATGTTAATGGTTTGGTTCCCTGTGCCTCTCAGATAAACAACAGCTGCCCATATCCTTCTCCAATAGCTTCATCCTTATAACTGGTATCACCTGATAGGATGGAAGGGTTTTAGGAAGACTGGTTTATTAGTATTAGCCCTGGCTGCGACCATTGTTGGTGGACTCATGATAAAGAATGGACTAGAGAAGTGCCTTCAAGCTGCTTGATCAGGTATCAGGGTCTTTTACTAAGCTCTACCCCTGGCATGCTTGATGTAATGGTGATGTGTCACATATGAAGGCTGGACTGGTTATTAGGTTTAATTTTTGATGACATGACTTTCCTGGGTAATAAATAAGCCATGCCTCCTTGAGCCAGCCATTCACCCAGCCCAGCCTGGAATTCCCTTCCTGAAGAGCCCAAAGCAAAAAAAAAAAAAACAAGACTCCACAGTAATAAGCCGATCGCATACAATGTAAGCGATCGGCTTATTACAGATGTTCATCATGCATACAGCTGCAGTCATAACAGATGGGTTATCCTGACGTCAGGCGGGTCCTCGGTCGGCCGAATTCCAAAGTCTAGGTCTGACGTCGGTGGTCGTCGCTTCTTCCCTGACGTCAGTGCGGCAGGGGTATAAAAGAACCAGCCGACGCCATCTTCTTCAGTCTTTCTTGCCGCGTGGTGCCCGAAGCAGAAGCAGTTCGCAAGTGCCGGTCGGCCAGCTCCTCAGATTTACGAAAATATTTCAGCCGAAGTCTTCTTGAAAGCTAAGTACCCCGTTGGGGAAACTTTTCTGGCCTCAGACCGATGTCAGACAAAGCTAATAATTGCATTTCATGTGGGAAGCAAATACCGCATAAGGATTTCCATTCTTTTTGTATTCCTTGCTTAGGCCCAGACCACGACGTCTCGGCCTGCCGTTTTTGTGCTAGATTCAGCAAACGCACTATTAAGCGTCGGGCGGAGTTCGCCCAACACTATTTTGGTAAAAAATTTAATTACATTATGTCATCGGATACTCCGACTCCAGTTTTGAGTAAAAGACGCAAAGATAAGGACCGACATACGAGGTCCGCGACTTCTACCGACACCACACTAAAGCCAACTACCGGTGCTCTGGTTCTCAGTGAGGCGCCTACGCAGCCCCTGAGTACCGATGATGCTTCATTACCGGTGTCTTCTGTGCCCAAGGTCGCAGGCACCTCAGCCCCCATTCCGACTACAGATACTGACGCCACTCTTGGCGGGGAAACTCAGAGTTTAGACAGACCTGCCACTTCTCAAGGTGTCTTCAGGCCTTCCTCCTTTTCCATTAAGGCTTTCACAAAATCTAAAGCAGCCATGAAAACTAAAAAACAAGGACCACAGACCCCCTCTCAAGGCCCCATGCCTAAAAAACAGATGCTCAAAATGGCTGAGAATTTGATTACTCTTATCAGGGGTTCTCAACACCCCTCGGACAAAAGGCCCAGAATGGAGGAAGAATACCCTTCCTCAGATCAAGCCTCTATTACCTCAGAACATTCTGAGGACCAGAAATATTCATATTCCCCTTTTGAAGACTCTGATGCTGAGGAGTCCATTCCCTCGCCCCCCCCCCCCGAGGACTATTCTTTTGGGGAAACCCTACATACCTTGAGGGAACACTTTCACTGAGAAGGCCAAGATTACTCAGATTCCAAGAAAAGGCTCAGGGATTTTCTCTTGCTTCCCCAGCACAGGCCTCTGGCTATCCCTCCTGTTTTGGATATATTAGATGATGTGTACACAGAAGCCAGCCTCAACCCAGATTCTTTACCTCCAGCTCCTGTTAAGCCTGACAGGTATTACCGGGTTCCTGATTCACACCAGTTCCTATACAAAAGCCATGCTGCTGACCCAGAAACTATTTCACAGGGTCCCAAGGGAATTAAGGCCTCTACTGCTAAAAACCCATTGCCTTCAGAGAGAGATTCCAGAGCTTTAGAAATGTGGGGGAAAAAGGTGTACACCTCAGCCACTTTAACCATGAGGGCATTAAACTGTCAGTTCCATATGTTAAAGTATCAACAGTTTTTGTTATCTCAGTTGAAAAGCAAAATGATACAACCTGAGCAACCAGATTTAAAGGAGTTGCAGGATTTGTTGCATAGTGCAGAGCAAGTGGGTAAACATACCTTGCAGTGTGGTTTTGATGCTTTAGAGGCCTCATGTAGAGCTGCTGTTACAGGGTCTGTCATACATAGACATGCTTGGCTCAAAGAGCAAACCTTACCAGATCATGTCAAAGCTAAATTACTAGATGCACCTCTTCAAAAAGATGTATTGTTTGGTGTTAAAGCTGAGGAGGTACTAAAGAAAATGGAGGAAAAGGCAAGATCAATGCAAACAGTGAAATATTTCCTACAGGTACAACTTCCACGTTTCAGCAGAAACTGGCCTTCAAAAAATTGGTCCTTTCCAGCCACGGACAGACCTCAAAGAGGCAGATACAGGTGCCCGAGGGGTAGAGGGCAATCTCAAGGATCATTCAGAGCCAGACAATGGCAAGCACCTACACCAAGAGGTGGAGAAGATAGATCACAGTCATTCAGAAAGCAGACACACTGACTTTCCCCTTTGCATGCCAAGCAAAGCTTTAATGGCAGCACCTTTAGGCGGAAAACTGGCATTATTTTCAAAAAATTGGCATATTGTCACAAAAGACAAATGGATCCTGGACATTACAGACAGAGGCTATAGATTCCACTTTCACACCCTTCCAAAAATGAGAGGCATGCCAAACTTGCCACAAAATCAAAGGGCAGAGGCACAAAAACAAATTTCAGCTCTCATGGACATGAAAGCTATTCAAGACGTACCTGCAAAAGAACGGGGTCAAGGTTTTTATTCCAGACTATTCCTGGTACCAAGGAAGGACAAAGATTGGAGACCTATTTTAGACCTATCCATCCTAAACACATATTTACTTGTACCAAAATTCAAGATGCTCACATTACAGCAGCTTCTTCCCATGCTGGGCAAGGAGTCTTGGCTGGTAACACTGGACCTCAAGGAGGCATACCTGCATGTCCCTATCAGACAAGATTGCAGAAGATACCTCAGATTTCTTGCAGGTTCAACCCATGATCAATTCTCTGCATTGCCCTTTGCCTTATCTACTGCGCCCAGAGTGTTTACGAAATGCCTGGCATCAATAATTGCCTTCTGCAGACTTCAAGGGATACAAATATACACATATCTGGACGACTGCCTGATCCAAGTGGACAGCAAGCACATACTTCTGAAACACCTGGCGTTTGTAATAAAACTGTTGAACTTTCTGGGATACACAGTCAACAAAAAGAAATCAAAACTAATACCCTCTCAAACAATAATTTTCCTGGGTGCCAGCTTGAATACAAACACCCAGATGGCCTACCTCACGCCAGAGAAGCAAGGGCAACTATCTCAATATTTCAGCAAAATGGCAACCTTCACCAGGCTGACTGCAAGGAAAGTTCTGCAGGCTCTGGGATTCATGGCATCTTGCATCCTGCTGATCCCATGTGCAAAGCTGCATATGAGGAAACTTCAATGGTACCTAAAAAACATATGGTCTCAACACAGCCACAGTTTGGAAACAATTATACCACTCATTCCATGTCTTCAAAAGGAATTTCTGTGGTGGGCTCAAGCATGCCAAAGAAACATAGGTCTCCCCTTCTGCATGCCTCAAGCAAATCAAATCATCACAACAGACGCCTCGGACTACGCCTGGGGTCGCACATGACAGATCAGTGCATTGAGGGAAAATGGTCCCAAAAAGAGAAGCACCTACACATCAATCAAAAGGAAATGCTAGCAGTACAAAATGCTATTATGGCCTTCAAAGACCTACTGCATCCAGGCCAGCTATTGATAAGGACAGACAACACCACAGTGATGTGGTACATAAACAAACACGGAGGAACTCATTCATACCCCCTGTGCAGACTAGCCATGTCCCTTTGGAACACGGCTCTGGAATTGTAAATCCAACTTCAAGCACAATTCCTGCCAGGGAAGGAAAACACACTGGCAGACGGCCTAAGCAGAAATATGACAGATCCACACGAATGGAAGTTGCATCGTCAACTTTTCGCAAAGATAACTCAGGCATGGGGACAGCCAGACATAGATCTCTTTGCTACCCACAGAAATTACCAACTGAAAAAAATTTGCTCAAGGACCTATCATCCACAGGCCTGGAAAGTGGACGCACTTTCTTTCAATTGGACAACATTGACAGTCTATGCCTTTCCACCTCTTCCTCTGCTGCCCAAAGTTCTATTAAAAGCCAGAGCAGAGAGGCCAAACATGATTCTCATTGCTCCAGACTGGCCAAGACAACACTGGTATCCGCTCCTGAAGAGCCTGACGCATTCCCCACCATGGATCCTGCCTCTAGTGCCTCTTCTGTTGTCCCAGCACAACTTCAAAACTCTTCACAGTCAGTTGAAAACCCTCAATCTAGCCGCATGGAAAATCACTTGATTTCCCAACAGACCCTCCTCTCCAAGGAGGTGCAGGATGTCATCTTGGAGGCCAGAAGACCTTCTACTAGAAAAGCCTACTCCGCAAAATGGAAATGGTTTTGTGCCTGGAATCAGAAAAAGGGCCAGAATCCTTGGGTAATAAATTTACCTCAAATATTACAGTACCTAGCTGAGATGTTAAACAGTGGACTTTCCTTCTCCTCCATCAAGATCCATGTTTCAGCCATTTCTGCACAATGCAACACAGATCCTCCTTTATTCTCTCATCCTCTCTTAAGACAGTTCCTCGGAGGGGCTAAGAATATAAAACCCCCAAGGAAACCACCAGTACCTGCTTGGGACCTCAACTTCATTTTGGAAAAACTGACCCTGCCTCCATTTGAGCCAGCTGCTTCAACAGAACTGCAATATTTGTCATGGAAAACAGCCTTCCTTCTGGCTATCACCTCAGCAGTCAGGGTTTCGGAACTACAGGCCCTCATGGCTGTGCAACCTTTCATCATTTTCCATCAGGACAGAGTTTCCTTACGAACTAACCCTTCCTTTATGCCAAAGGTAGTATCCAGTGTAGCCTTGAATCAGACTATCCACTTATCTACCTTTTATCCTAACCCACAAAACAAAGGGAAAGACTACTACATTCCTTGGACATTCACAGACAACTTCGTTATTATTTGGACAGGACAAAGCCATTCAGAAAATCTGAGCAACTCTTTGTGTCCTATGCTACAGGTGCTCAAGGAAAGGCTATCTCCAAACAGACAATTTCAAAATGAATAGCCCACTGCATACACTTTTGTTACTCATTTCATGGAAAAACTGTGCCTTCAAGCATCAGATCCCACTCCACAAGGGCCACAGCTACCTCTGCAGCTTTCCTCAGGGGGGTTCCTACCAAGGACATTTTGGAAGCAGCCACTTGGAGTTCTGTGCACACTTTCTCCAAGCACTATCACCTTCCACTTTACTCTAAATCTAGAGCGGGCTTTGCCACAGCAGTCTTGCAGGGCATCCTTGCTCCTCCTAGTTCCACTTAGTGCCTGCCACCCCTTTTTAGCTTTGGGATTCTACCCATCTGTTATGACTGCAGCTGTATGCATGATGAACATAGAACAGTTTTGTACCTACCATAAATGTAGATGTTCGAGTGCTAATACAGCTGCAGTCCAGGTTTCCTTCCCTCCATCCCCTCTTGGGACAGGCCTTATGACAAACACCTTCTCATATAACCTGATTGGGGTATTCTTTTATTGTGTATTTGCTTGCAAACTACTGTTTTTTGATTATTTTACATTGCATTATTACATAAGTTTATGTTTTGCCTTCCTTCTGGGGGCACCTGACATCTGGGGCAAGAAAAACTGAAGAAATGGCGTCGGCTGGTTTTTTTATACCCCTGCCGCACTGCTGTCAGGGAAGAAGCAAAGACCACCGACGCCGGACCTAGACTTTGGAATTCGGCCGACCGAGGACCCGCCTGACGGCAGAATAACCCATCTGTTATGACTGCAGCTGTATTAGCACTAAAACATCTACATTTATGGTAGGTACAAAACTGTACTTTAGATGTACAGCCCTCTGCTCTGCCATTTAACGGCAGCACCAATTCCCTTCCTAAACAGCCCAAAGCAAAAAAAAAAAACTGACTCCACAGTAATAAGCCGATCGCATACAATGTAAGCGATCAGCTTATTACAGTTAGATGCACAGCCCTCTGCCGTTTAACGGCAGCATCAGTTGCCTTCCTGAAGAGCCCAAAGCAAAAAAAAAAACGGACTCCACAGTAATAAGCTGATCGCATACAATGTAAGCGATCGGCTTATTACAGTTAGATGTACAGCCCTCTGCTCTGCCATTTAACGGCAGCACCAATTCCCTTCCTGAAGAACCCAAAGCAAAAAAAAAAAAACGGACTCCACAGTAATAAGCCAATCGCATACAATGTAAGCGATCAGCTTATTACAGTTAGATGTACAGTCCTCTGCTCTGCCGTTTAACGGCAGCACCAATTCCCTTCCTGAAGAGCCCAAAGCAAAAAAAAAAAAAAAAAAACGGACTCCACAGTAATAAGCCGATCAATACAATGTAAGCGATCGGCTTATTACAATTAGTCTAAATCCCCCTGCTCCATCAATTTCCATGGAAAAAAAAAAGTGTTACCTTTGCTGGCACCCTAACTAGATTGCCAGATACATGACACACACACATCTTTCACACTCAGACACGCAGACATTCTGCTTTCACACCCAAACACATTTCATTACCTCATACATCGGTAACTCAATAACACGCAAGCATGTACAGCTCTTTTTCAGGCACACACATTCATCTCGAGGTCTGCATTCAGAAAAACACACACACTGGTTTCACAGACACAACCTGCTCTGCATGCACAGTCATACATATCGCTTTCAGGCACACATTCACTCGCACACATGCAGCCAGAAATACAGCAAGAAGGTAAACTAACTAGATGACAAAACTTGTAAATAACATAAAATAAATTTGCAGCAACATCATAATTCAGCAGAGAACAAAAGAAAAATAAGTGTTTATACTTTTGCGCAGAATAAAGTAAGATAGTTTTATGCAGTCTAGGTACTTACCGATCTGTGTGTGCTCAATGGACTTTGCCTGCTGTCTTGCTTCAACAATGTTTTTGCTCCGTATTGAAACTGGGGAGGTTAATCAGTTCCACAACAACTTTCACTGTAGGTTTAGAATAGCTGATAAGCAGGCCAGGCAAAATAATGGTGATGTCACAGTGTAGGAGGATCAGGATGAGAGAAGACTACTGATTTGCTTGTGTCGAAGGTACGTCAGTAAAGAAGAGACCAACTAGACCTGAAGGAATGCGATACCAAAGGATGGGGGATGGGCTTTCCTGCTCTGTGCTACGGAAAGGCAGACATGTAGAACTGATAAACTTGTGTTTGTGTTCTGCTAACTGATGAGTGCTGGGATGAGTTTACAGGGAAAGAAAAAAGCTGTGTGTTGAGTTAAATTGTAGTTGAGCCCGGAGTTTTCCTTTAAACAGAAAATGTTGATAAATTCTGAATGTGCAGAAAACAGAAATGCAGAATTTATTGCATGCAGCTGAGCAAGTTGGAAAGCATACTTTGCAATGTGATTTTGATTCTTTGGAGGCCTCCTGCAGGGCCGCTGTTACGGGTTCTGTCATCAGGAGACATGCTTGGTTAAAGGAACAAAATATGACTGACCATGTCAAAGCAAAATTATTAGATGCTCCATTCCAGCATGATACCTTGTTTGGTGTTAAAGAAAATGGAGGACAAAGCTAAATCTATGCAAACAGTTAATGATTTTTTACAGGTACAATTTCCAAGATTTAGCAGACACTGGCCTACAAAGAACTGGTCTTTCCAGTGTCAGACAGACCACAAAGGGGCAGATACAGACACCCAAGAGGCAGATCCCAGCCCCAAGGTTCATACAGGTCTAAACAATGGGGTGCTTCTACCTCCAAAAGTGGAGAAGACAAATCACAGCCATACAGGAAACAGTCCCAATGACTTCCCCTTGCCTGCACCAAGCACTTATCTTCTGGCAACACCTTTAGGGGGAAAACTAGCACTTTTTTCTCAAAATTGGTACATAATAACCCAGGACAAATGGGTTCTAGACATAGTGTCACAAGGCTACAAGTTTCACTTCCATACACTGCCAAGGAGAAATGGTTGGCCAGACCTGCCAAAACATCAATGGGCAGAGGCACAAAAACAAGTCTTATCCCTCATGGACATGAGGGCCATTCAACAAGTACCAGAGCAAGAGCAGGGACAAGGATTTTATTCAAGACTATTCTTGGTACCAAGAAAGGACAAGACCTGGAGACCAATACTGGACCTATCTATACTAAACACATATCTGGATATACCAAAATTCAAAATGTTGACTCTACAGCAGCTTCTGCCCAGGCTGGGCAAGAAGGCTTGGCTTGTGACTTGAGACCTAAAAGAGGCATACCTGCATGTCCCAATCAGACAAACATGCAGAAGATACCTCAGATTCAAAGCTAGCTCAATGCACTACCAATTCTCTGCGCTGCCCTTTGGCTTATCTACGGCACCCAGGGTCTTCACAAAGTGCCTGGCACCAGTAATTGCATTCTGCAGACAGAGGAATACAAATATATCCTTACTTGGACGACTGCCTCATTCAAGCAGAGAACAAGGACATTCTACTACAGCATATGGCGTTTGTAAAGACATTTCTAACAGGCCTAGGGTACACAGTCAACGAAAAGAAATCAAAACTAGTACCCTCTCAAGAGATAATATTCCTGGGTGCAAGCTTAAATACAACTGCCCAGATGGCTTATCTCACGCCAGACAAACAAAGGCAACTGACTACATATTTCAAACTGTTGGCAACAAAGGCCCAGTTATCTGCAAGAAAAATTCTGCAGGCTTTGGGCTTCATGGCATCCTGCATTCTACTAATTCCATATGCGAGACTGCATATGAGGAAACTTCAGTGGCACCAAAAAAGTGTTTGGGCTCAACATTGCCACAGCCTGGAAACAATAATTACCCTCATTCCCTGCCTGCAGCAGGAGTTTCGATGGTGGGCAAAGGCTTGTCACCAGAACAAGGGACAGCCATTTACTTTACCCCCAGCCAGGCAGACATTAACAACGGATGCATCAAATTATGCCTGGGGGGCCCACATGGCAGGAAGATGTATTCAAGGCACATGGTCCACAAACTAAATGCATCTGCATTATCAATCAAAAAGAGATGCTAGCTGTTCAGTATGCCCTGACAGCCTTCAAGGACTTATTTCATCCGGGACAACTACTGATAGACAGACAACACCACGGTCATGTGGTATATAAACAAGCAGGGAGGCACTCATTCTTACCCCCTTTGCAGACTAGCCATGACTTTGTGGGACACAGCATTCACTTACCAAGTACATCTGCAGGCACAATTCCTGCCAGGAAAGGTAAATACTCTGGCAGATGAACTAAGCAGAAACCTTATGGATCCCCACGAGTGGAAATTGGATCCACAAGTCTTCAGCATGATAACAAGGAAATGGAGATGCCCGGATATAGATCTATTTGACTTCCCTCACAACTACCAACTAAAAAGATTCTGCACAAGGACTTATCACAGACGAGCATGGAAAGTGGATGCCCTATCTTTCAACTGGAAAAACTTAGCAGTATATGCCTTTCCTCCACTGCCTCTCCTCCCCAAGGTACTCCTAAAGGTCAGACAAGAGAAGCCAAAGATGATACTGATTGCCTCAGACTGGCCCCACCAGTACTGGTATCCAATCCTAAGAAACTTGTCTCAATGCCCGGCTTGGACCTTGCCTCAGATACCTCATCTACTGTCCCAACAAAACAATCAGATCCTACACAGGCAACTCAAGACCTTAAATCTGGCAGCATGACAGATAATGTAGTCATACAAAACGTACCTCTCACTAAAGCTGTGATGGATGTCATTTTGGAGGCCAGAAGGTCTAGTCCCAGAAAATCTTACACCGGGAAATGGAAGAGATTCTGTGCCTGGAACCAGGCACAAGGAATTGACACAGCTGTACCAAATATTCCTCAGATTTTGCAATACTTAGCTGAGATGCTGGACAAAGGCCTATCCTTTTCATCAGTTAAGATTCATGTCTCTGCCATTTCGTCTCATTGCAATATAGAGCCACCAATCTTTTCTCATCCTTTGTTAAGGCAGTACCTCAGAGTAGCCAAAAACTTAAGGCCTCCAAGGAGATCACCTTCTAACACCCACCCAACATGGCTTTCGCCCTGGCCATAGCACCATAACTGCCTTAATATCCTTCCTAGAAACTGTCAATCAAGCTCGAGATTCTGGATTACTTGTATCCACACTACTGCTAGATCTATCTAAAGCTTTTGACACCATCTCCCATAAACACCTTCTCTCACATCTCACCAACTTTAATCTCTCCCCCACTACTCTACCCTGGTTCTCCAGTTACCTATCTGACAGATCTCAAGCCGTCAGATGGAAGAACTCTATCTCCTCCTTCTTGCCAACACCAACTGGCGTTCCCCAGGGGTCTATCCTTGGACCCTTACTTTTCAACATCTTTATTAATAACCTCCACTCTGCCATCCCCGATACAACAGTCATCCAATATGCTGATGACTCTTCCCTAGTCTGTGCCACCTCTAACCTACCTGAACTACTAACCAAAACCCAAATAGCATTCTCCACTACAGAGAACTGGATGCAACAAAATCATCTCTCCTTCAACTCTAACAAATCTAAAATTCTACTCTCCCCCCCCCACTAAGGCTTTCTCCTTTGACAAAAATGCTTTCATAGTCCTAAGTCAAACCAACACTGCTATAGAAGTTGTCCCCTCTGCAAAACTTCTTGGCATTACTATAGACGAAAATCTTAAATTTGACATCCACATTCACCAAAACATAAAGAAAACCCACCAAAAGTTAGGTATGCTCTATAGGAATAACCGCTTTCTCACCAACTCCTCTAGACATATCCTGGCAACTACCTACCCGACTTTATGGTGCCCCTCTCTTAACTAATCTGTCCTCTTCTAACATCTCTAAACTTGAAACTTGCTATAATAAGATGTCTAAATTTGCCACTAATTCTAAAACCTCAATTCACCACTGCCTTTCCCTACAATCTCTGAACTGGCTAGAACTCTCTAACCACCTAGACTACCTCTACCTAACTACAGCTCATAAATTAAAATTCTACCCTGAAAAATGCCCAGCCTTAACAAATATCCTTCCTCCATACATCCCAAATAGATCTCTCAGATCCAAACACCAAAACTTAGTCTCCATTCACAAACCAAAACGTCCCGCTGGCCAACTCCATTCACAAACCAAAATGTCCTGCTGGCCAACTACTTCTCTCCTTCTGACTAGGTAAGAAATGGAACTCTATTCCGCCTTCTCTCAGGACTACACCCAACTCACAATCATTTAAGACCCAACTATCCCTATATCTATCATCCAAATGGAACTGCTCCTGCTTCCACCCTACATAAATTCTAGTGAATACCCCACCGACTGTTCTACATCGCTTGCATTTCTCTACTATTCTCCTAAAATAGACTTAGCAGTCTTTCTCTGACTATGGAATTTCTTCCTCAATACTACATATTGTAAATACTGTATATATCTGTACCACCAATGTTAAAAAAAAAAAAATAAAATTCCTATTGCTACAGACATTAGTATCATGTTGTTTTGAATTTGGAACTCCTGTAAAGGTGTTCTCTATTACCTATTAGCTGCATTGTTTGATTTACATCTTATGCATTTGCATTACTGATTGTATGAATTTTATTCTTGTATTTTTCTTTAACATTTTGTAACCTTTAATGTATTTGTATTACTTACGGAGCTTTTCTCCCCAGGCCTCCACTGAAAACGGGCACTTTTAGGCCCAGTGGACTTCCCCGGTAATCAAACTGAAAATAAATAAATAATAAATAAATAAATAAATCACCAATACCTGCATGGGACCTCAATTATGTTTTGGAAAAACTTATCCTGCCTCCTTTTGAGCCAGTCGCTACAGCTGATATAAAATTTTTATCTTGGAAAACAGCTCTACTCCTAGCAATAACCTCTGCAAGACAAGTGTCAGAGCTACAGGCACTCATGGCTGTGGAACCTTTTATCATTTTTTATCCAGACAGGGTTTCTCTGAGGACAAACCCCGCATTTATGCCTATGGTAGTGTCCAGTGTGGCCCTTAACCAAACTATTCATCTGCCTACTTTTTATCCAAACCCACAGAATAAGGGGGAGAGAATTCTGCATTCTTTGGACATAGACAGCTACGCTTCTACTTGAACAGAACCAAAGCTTTCAGAAAGACTGAGCAACTACTAGTGGCATATGCTGCAGGATCACAAGGAAAGGCTATCTCTAAGCAGACTATTTCAAAATGGATAGGCCACTGCATTCATTTCTGCTATTCACAACATGGCAAGCCAGTGCCTAAGGGCATTAGGCCACATTCAACCAGAGCAGCAGCCTTCCTCAGGGGAGTACCAACCAAAGACATTTTGGAGGCTGCTACCTGGAGTTCAGTGCACACCTTTACAAAGCACTATCATTTACCACTCTACTCTAAATCCAGAGCACTGCAGTTTTGCAGGGCCTCATAGCCGCTCCTAATGCTATTTAGCTCCAGCCTCCCAGCTATAGCTTTGGGATTCATCCCAAGTGTAATGACTGCAACAGTGAAACACGAAGAACATAGTACAGATGTTCATCATGTTACACTGCTGCAGTCATTACACTTGGGTTATCCTGCCGTCAGGCGGTTCCGCAGTTGGCCAGAGTTCCAAAGTCTTGGTTCGGCATTGGTTGCTGTCACCTCCTCCCTGACGTCACTGCGACAGGGGTATATAAGATACAGTTGATGCCATTTTCTTCAGTCTTTCTTGCCGTGCGGTGCCCGAAGCAGAATCAGTTCGCAAGTGCCAGTCGGCCGACTCCTGAGATTTTCATTCCGAATCCAGAACCGAAGTCTTCTAAAAAAAGCTAAGTACCCCATTGGGGAAACCTTTTCTTGCCTCAGACCGATGTCAGTAAAAGTTAATAACTGTATTTCTTGTGGGAAGCAAGTACCTCATAAGGATTTCCACTCGTATTATATTCCATGCCTAGGCCCTGACCACAACGTCACTGGTTGTCGGTTTTGTGCTAGGTTTAACAAGCGCACTGTTAAACTTCGGTTTGATTTTGCCCGACATTATTTTGGTAGAAAATTCAATTACACCATGCCCTCAGAAATTCCGATGACCACAATGCATAAAAAGCACAAGGACAGGCATCCGAGGCCCAAAACTGACGACGAGGCCTCTTCTAGACCGGTCACCAGTTCTCCGGTTTTCAGCGAGGTGCCTACACAGCCCCTGACGACCGCTTCCACAGAACCACAGACCACCTCTGACTCCCACGTGGAGCTGGCTGGGCTTTGGGATGCACTCGGTCTTTAGCTTACCGATCCTAACCCTACAGAGGGAACTGAAGTAGCTGGGCAATCCACAGCTACAGAGGGTGTTTTCAGACCTACCCAGTTAACCATTAAACCCTCTGCTAAGTCTAAGCCCCCCTTAAAAGTAAAGAAACAGACACAACTCTCTCCAGGACAGGCTTCCATGCCTAAGAAACAAATGCTAAAAATGGCCGAGGACCTAATCACCCTGATTAGGGGGTCCCATCCCTCTCCTGATAAAAGGCCCAGACAGGATGCAGACTATGAATCTTCTGACCAGGTGTCCATTTCCTCAGACTCTTCTTTGGGCCTAGGATATTCTTTACCCCCTTATGAGGATTTTGATGCTGAGGAATCAATTCCATCAGCCTCTCCACCTAAGGATTACTCCTTTGGGGAGACCTTACATACCATGAGGGAACATTTCCATTGGGAAGGCCAGGATTACTCAGAATCCAAGAAAAGGCTCAGAGACTTCCTTTTATTGCCTCAACACAGACCCCCTGCTATCCTGCCAGTTTTAGATATTGTGGATGATGTGTACACTGAATCCAGTTTGAACCCTGACTCCTTACCCCCAGCCCCAATTAAACCCGATAGATATTAGAGTCCCTGACTCTCACAAATTTCTGTACAAAAACCCTGTTGCTAACCCTGAAACTATTTCTCAGGGACCCAAAGGGATTAAGGCCTCCTCAGCAAAAACCCAGTTCCCTTTGACAGAGATTCCAGAGCATTAGACAGATGGAGAAAGAAGGTATATACGTCTGCAACTTTAGCAATGAGAGCCTTGAATTGCCAGTTTCACATGCTAAAATATCAGCAATTTTTGATGTCTCAGTTGAAACAAAAGATGCTTCCAGATTCAGATCCTCCTAACCTAAAAGAAATGCAGGATTTATTGCATGCAGCTGAACAAGTGGGAAAACATACTTTGCAATGTGGGTTTGATTCCTTAGAGGCCTCCTATAGAGCAGCAGTTACAGGCTCTGTCATTAGATGGCATGCTTGGTTAAAAGAACATACGTTACCAGATCATGTTAAGGTCAAATTATTGGATGCACCTTTGCAGTGGGATGTGCTGTTTGGAGTTAAGGCAGAGGAGGTATTAAAGAAGATGGAGGATAAGGCAAAATCTATGCAAATGGTAAAAGATTTTTTACAGGTTCAGCCTCCTCGTTTTAGCAGAAATTGGCCAACAAAGAATTGGTCCTTTCCAGTCACAGACAGACCTCAAAGGGGCAGATACAGACATCCAAGAGGTAGAGGTCAGACACAAGGCTCTTAACAGGCCTCGACAATGGGGCACACCAGGCCAGAAAGAAGGGGAAGACAGGCCTCAACCTTATAGAAAACAGCCTCAATAACTTTCCACTGCAGCTGCCAAACAGCTCTCTCTTGGCAGCCCCCTTAGGAGGAAAACTGGCACTTTTCTATCACAACTGGCATTGCATCACCAAAGAAAAATGGGTTCTCAACATTGTATCCAAGGTTTCAGGCTCCATTTTCACACCCTGCCAAGGCTAAAAGGAATGCCAAATCTGCCACCAAATCAATGGGCAGAGGCTCAAAAACAAATTACAGCACTCATGGACTTGAGAGCTATTCAAAAGGTACCACCACAGGAACCAGGACAAGGATTTTACTCAAGACTGACTCTGGTTCCCAGAAAGGACAAAGCCTGGAGACCCATTCTGGACCTTTCTTCACTAAACACTTACCTGGATGTTCCGAAATTCAAGATGTTGACACTACAGCAGCTTCTTCCCATGCTGGGCAAGAAAGCTTGGCTCGTGACTTTGGACCTCAAAGAGGCATACCTGCACGTCCCTATTAGACAAAACTACAGAAGATACCTCAGATTTCTAGCTGGTTCAATGCACTATCAATTCTCTGCACTGCCCTTTGGCTTATCTACTGCGCCCAGGGTCTTCACAAAGTGCCTGGCACCAGTAATTGCATTTTGCAGGCAAAAAGGAATTCAAATTTATCCATACCTGGACGACTGCCTGATTCAAGCAGAGCACAAGGGCATTCTTCTAAAGCATCTGGCGTACGTAAAAAAGTTAAGTTGCCTAGGGTACACAGTAAACAAAAAGAAATCAAAACTAGTGCCCTCACAACAGATAATATTCCTGGGTGCCAGCTTGAACACAATGGCCCAGATGGCTTATCTCATGCCAGACAAGCAAGGACAACTGACTCAATATTTTTAATTAATGGCAACAAAGACTCAACTCCCTGCAAGAAAAATTCTGCAGGCCTTGGGCTACATGGCATCTTGCATACTACTAATTCCATATGCCAGACTGCATATGAGGAAACTACAATGGTACCTAAAGAGCGTATGGTCTCAACACTGTCAAAGTTTGGAAACAGTTATACCACTAATTCCTTGCCTACAACAGGAGTTTCAATGGTGGACACAAGCTTGTCACCTCAACAAGGGATAGCCTTTCACTCAACCCACAGCCAGGCAGACACTGACAACAGATGCATCGGATTACGCCTGGGGAGCACACGTCAGGAAAATGTATCCAGGACGAGTGGCCCACAGAGCACCAGGAAAGCATACTCGGATAAATGGAAGAGATTCTGTGCCTGGAACCAAGCGCACAGCCTTGACCCTCTTGTCCCAAACATTCCTTAGATACTGCAATACTTAACTGAGATGCTGGACAGGGGCCTCTCTTGTTCATCCATCAAGATCCACACCTTAGCTATCTCTGCTCATTACAACATGGATCCACCAATTTTTTCTAATCGTTTGCTCAAACAGTACCTCAGAGGGGCTAAAAACATAAGACCGCCCCATAGAGCACATACACCAACTTGGGACCTCAACTTTGTTTTGGAAAAATTAACTTTACCTCCTTCTGAGCCAGCTAACACAGCAGAATTAAAATACATCTCTTGGAAGACTGCTCTGCTACTGGCAATAACATCAGCACGAAGAGTTTCAGAATTACAGGCACTAATGGCAGTGGAACCTTTCCTCATCTTCCACCAGGGCAGGGTGTCTTTAAGAACTAAGCCTACGTTTATGCCAAAGGTGGTATCAAGTGTGGCTCTAAACCAAACTATTCACTTGCCAACTTTTTATCCAAAACCACAGAACAAAGGGGAGAGACTACTACATTCTTTGGACATTCACAGACAGATACACTTCTACTTGGACAAAACCAAAGCTTTCAGAAAATCTGAGCAATTATTGGTAGCATACACTGCAGGAGCACAGGGAAAAGCCATTTCAAAGCAGACTATTTCAAAATGGATAGGACACTCTATACGTTTCTGCTATACCCACCATGGGAAACCTGTACCCTAGCAGCATTAGATCTCACTCCTCCAGGGCAACAGCCACTTCAACTGCCTACCTCAGAGGAGTACCTACCAAGGATATTTTGGAAGCAGCAACATGGAGTTCTGTGCATACCTTCACCAAACATTACCATTTGCCTTTATACTCCAAATCCAGAGCTGGCTTCGCCACTGCTGTACTGCAGGGCCTTATAGCCACCCCTAATGCCTTAAAAATCCAGCCTCCCTACCTCAGCTTTGGGATTCCACCCAAGTGTAATGACTGCAGCAGTGTAACACGATGAACATAGTACAGTTTTGTACCTACCATAAATGTAGATGTTCTAGTGTAAAGATTGCTGCAGTCCAGGTTACCCTCCCTGCTTTCCCTCTTACTTTCTGGTACTTACCTAGGGCATCTACCCTTTATTACCTATGGGGAGTATTTGCTGGTAACTAAAAATGGTTGTTTGCTTTTCTTTTGTATTTTTTACTAGCAATTTGAATTGCCTACCTATTTGGGGGCACCTGACATCTGGGGCAAGAAACGCTGAAGAAAATGGCGTCGGCTGCATCTTATATACCCCTGTCGCACTGACGTCAGGGAGGAGGCGACAGCAACCGACGCCAGACCAAGACTTTGGAACTCTGGCCGACTGCGAGACCACCTGACGGCAGGATAACCCCAGTGTAATGACTGCAGCAGTGTTTACACTCGAACATCTACATTTATGGTAGGTACAAAACTGTACTTTGTGTACACTTACCATAAATGTAGAAGCTCGAATGTATTCACTGTTGCAGTCCAGGTTACCCACCCACCACCCCCCTTATCTTTGCTGGAACTTATCTGCACTTCTCTAATCTATACAACCTATGTGGTGTATTTGCTTGTAGATAAAGGTATATCATATATTTTGGTGCATGCTTGTTTTATTAGCATATTTTTAGCCTACCCTTTTGGGGGCACCTGACATCTGGGCAAGAAATACTGAAGAAAATGGCGTCGGCTGCAACTTTTATACCCCTGGCGCACTGACATCAGGGAAGAGGCGACAGAAACTGACGCCGGACCTAGACTTTGGAACTCAGGCCGACTGAGGGTAGCCTGCCAGCAGGATAACCCAAGTGTAATGACTGCAACAGTGAATACACTCGAACATCTACATTTATGGTAAGTGTACAAAACTGTACTTTCTGCAGGGCCTTATAGCCGCACCTAATGCTGTTTAGCTCCAGCCACCCAACCATAGCTTTGGGATTCTACCCAGATGTAATGACTGCAACAGTGAAACATGAAGAACATAGTACAGTTGTGTACACTTATCATAAATGTAGATGTTTGAGTGTATTAACTGTTGCAGTCCAGGTTACCTGCCCGCCATCTCCCTTTCATTCTGGAGTTTATCTTTACTTCTCTGTCTTCTACAACCTATGTGGTGCATTTGCTTGTAGATAAAGGTAAAGTTTATATTGATGCATGTATTTAAATGTACATAGTTTTGCTACCTTTTTGGGGGCACCTGACATCTGGGGCAAGAAAAACTAAAGAAAATGGCTTTGGCTGCATGTATTAATACCCCTGACGACCTGACGTCATGGAAGAGGAGACAGCAACTGACGCAGGACCCAAGACTTTGGAATTCAGGCCGACTTTGGGCAACCTGCCAGCAGATTACTCAAATGTAATGACTGCAACAGTGAATACACTATGGTAAGTGTACACAACTGTACTTTATCCTCCCTCCAGTCCCCTGACTTCTATTGACTATACCTCTATTCTTGTTTACTATGCTTAAAGATTTTTAGTGTATTTGCTTTTTTGTTGGAGGTATAACCTTGTATATAATTGCTTCCCATTATGGGGGCACCTGACATCTGGGGCAAGAAAAACTGATGTAATGGCTTTGGCTGCATGCTTTATACCCCTGACTACCTGATGTCATGGAAGATGAGACGGCAACCGAAGCAGGACCCAAGACATTGATAATCAGGCCGACTGAGGGCTACTGCAAGCAGATAACCCAAATGTGATGACTGCAACAGTGAATACACTTGAACATCTACATTTATGGTAAGTGTACACAACTGTACTTTTTCTGTCTACTGGGCTATAGCTATTCTTGCATATTTAAGGTAAATAGCTTCTAAATGCTAAACCTTATTCACTCATTTCTACCAAGAAGTGTAGTTTCCCAGATGTTCTTCGTGTTTCACTGTTGCAGTCATTACATTTGGGTTATCTGCTTGCAGTAGCCCTCATTCGGCCTGATTAACAAAGTCTTGAGTCCTGTGTCGGATGGTGTCCCTTCTTCCATGACGTCAGGTCATCAGTGGTATAAATCATGCAGCCGACACCATTACATCAGTCTTACTTGCCGTGCCTGAAGCGGGAGCAGTTTGCAAGTGCCGGTCGGCCGTCTCCTGAAATTTTCATTTTCGAGTTTCAGAACCGAAATCTTCAGCTAAAGCTAAGTACCCCGTTGGGGAAACTTTTTCTTGCTTCTTACCAATGTCAGTAAAAGTTAATAATTGCATTACTTGTGGAAAGCAAATATCTCACAAAGATTTTCATTCGTACTGTATTCCTTACCTGGGCCCTGACCACGACGTATCTTGCTGTCGGTTTTGTGCTTTATTTAATCAGTGCACTGTCCGTCGTCGGTATATTTTCGCTTCTAAATATTTCAGTTCTCGGTTTAATTATCCAGGAGTGTTGTCTGTTAGCCATCCAACTACCAGGATTCCGAAAAAATGCAAAGATAAAGACAGACAGGCCACCTAGGTCCAAAGCTGTCGACGACGCTTCTCCTAAGCCAGTCGCCAGTTCGCCGGTACTCGGGTGCTTTCGCAGCCCCTGATACCCACTACTTCTGGTTCGCAGGCCTCTACTGAGACCCATTCAGAGTCTGGTATGCCGCGAGATGCTTCAATTGTGGAACCTGCGGATGTCTCTACCTTGGATGGGTCCAGAGCCGCTCTGCAGGCACCAGCTTTTGAGGGTGTATTCAGGCCTATGGACTTGCATATTAAACCGACGCCTCCTTCATTTAGGCCTAAATCTTGAACCATGCCTAAGAAACAGACGCCCAAGCCTCTGTGCCTGAAAAACAAATGATAAGAATGGCTGAAGATCTTATAACTTTAATCAGGGGAAGCCAACCTCCCCCTTCTAAGAGACCTAGGACTGAAGTTTATGAATCTTCTGAACAGGATTCTGATTTTTCTGATTCTTCTGATGAACTGGATTTACCCTTATTTACTTAATGAGGATTCTGAGGCGGAGGACTCTATTCCCTCTGCTTCCCCTCCAGAGGATTTTTCTTTTGGTGAAACCTTACATACTGTGATAGAGCATTTCCACTGGGAAAGCCAGGAGTTTTCTGATTCAAAAAAGAGGCTTAGGGATTTTTTTATTCCTGCCTCAGCATAGGCCTTTAGCTATACCTCCTGTACTAGACATTGTTGTTGATGCCTTTTCGGAATCTAGTTTGGCCCCTGATTCTTTGCCTCCTGCTCCCAGAAAACCTGACATATATTACACGGTTCCTGAGTCACACAAGTTTCTTTTTAAAAATCCTGTTGCGGATCCAAAGACTATTTCGCAGGGCCCCTTGGGTATTAAGGCTTCTACTGCTAAAAATCCTACCCCTTATGATAGAGACTCCAGGGCACTGGCTAGATGGGGTAAGAAGGTTTACACGTCTGCAACCTTGGCCATTAGGGCTTTAAACTGCCAGTTTCATATGTTAAAGTATCAACAACATGTTATTGGATTGCTTAAACAGAAAATGATTCCTGACTGTGCTGAAAATAAAGAATTACACGATTTAATGCATTCTGCTGAACAGGTTGGTAAACATACTTTGCAATGTGGATTTGATTCATTAGAGGCCTCTTGCAGGACTGCTGTTACTGGGTCTGTGCTCAGAAGACATGCTTGGCTTAAGGAGCAATCTTTGCCTGATCATGTTAAAGCTAAACTGTTGGATGCTCCCTTAAATCAGGACCGCCTGTTTGGCAACAAAGCTGAGGAAGTTTTTAAAAAGATGGAAGATAAAGCTAAATGTATGCAAACTGTTAAAAGATTTCTTGCAAATTCAGCCTCCTACATTTAGTAGGCATTGGCCCTCTAAGAATTGGTCCTTTCCAGCCCCTTCCAGGTCTTCTCAAGCCAAACCCAGACACAGCAGAAACTCCAGATTTCAGTCCCAGGGGACAAACAAGACTAAGCAGTGGGTGATTTCTGCACCCAAATCTGGGAGTAGTAAGACTCCCCCCTATGGAAAACTGTCTCAATGACTTGCCTTTAAAACTTCCAGGCACTTTACAACTGAATGTTCCTTTAGGTGGAAAGATTGGTCTGTAGGCTAAAAACTGGGAACTCATTACCCAGGACAAATGGGCTTTAAATATAGTGTCCCAAGGATACATATTTCACTTCTACACGTTACCAACACCAAGCAGGCGGCCAGATCTACCCCCAAATCAGTGGGCAGAGGTCCAAAATCAAGATGTTCATCGTGTTTCACTGTTGCAGTCATTACTCTTCGGTTATCCTGCTGGCAGGCTACCCTCAGTCGGCCAGAATTCCAAAGTCTAGGTCTGGCGTCGGTTGCTGTCGCCTCTTCCCTGACGTCAGTGAGCCAGGGGTATAAAAGATGCAGCCGACACCATTTTCTTCAGTCTTTCTTGCCGCGCGGTGCCCGAAGCAAAAGCAGTTTGCAAGTGCCGGTCAGCTGACACCTGAGATTTTCAAATACAAATTTCAGAACCAAAGTCTTCATTAAAGCTAAGTACCCCGTTGGGGAAACTTTTTTCTTGCTCCAGACCGATGTGAGAAAAAGTTAACAATTGTATTTCTTGTGGGAAGCAAATACCTCATAAGGATTTTCACTCTTACTGTATTCCTTGCCTAGGCCCTGATCACAATGTTGCTAGCTGTCGATTTTTGTGCTAGATTTAACCAACAAACTATTAAGTGTCGGTTCGATTTTGCATTTCATTACTTTGGCCAAAGATTTAATTATATAATGCTGTTGGAACAGCCAACAACCAGAGTTTACAAAAAACGCAAGGACAAGGAAAAGGATAGGCATCCGAGGTCCAAAACCGACGACAAGGCCTCTGCTAGGCCAGTCGCCGGTTCTCAGTGAGGCGCTTTTGCAGCCCCTGGTGCCTGCTACCTCAGAGCCACAGGCTGCTTCCGACTCCCACGTGGAGCCGACTGGGCCTCTGGATACTCAAGGTATTGGACACTCGGAAATCATTCCCTCAGATGGGACCGGAGCCGCTGAGCAGGCATCGGCTTCTGAGGGTGTCTTCAGACCTACACAACTATATATTAAGCCATCAAAGACAAAGACTAAAGCAGCTCTAAAGACAAAGAAACAGGTACAGCATTCTCCTACTCAGACTCCCATGCCTAAAAAGCAGATGCTCAAAATGGCCAAAGACCTAATTACTTTGATCAGGGGCTCCCATCCCCCGCCTGATAAGAGGCCTAGGCAAGAGACAGAGTATAATTCTTCTGATCAGGTTTCCATTTCCTCTGACTCCTCTTCTGAACAGGATTATTCCATGCTTCCCTATGAGGATTCTGATGCTGAAGAATCCATTCCTTCAGCCTCTCCTCCTGAGAATTATTCTTTTGGGGAAACTGCATACCATGAAGGGAGCATTTCCACTGGGAGAGCCAAGATTATTCTGAATCTAAGAAAAGGCTCAGAGACTTTCTGCTACTTCCTCAGCACAGACCCCTTGCTATTCCACCTGCCCTAGACATTGTAGATGATGTATTTTCTGAGTCACCTGACTCTTTATTCCCTGCACCTGCTAAGCCAGACAGATACTACAGGGATCCGGATTCTCAAAAATTCCTATTTGAAAACCCCATTGCTGATCCAGAAACTATATCTCAGGGTCCCAAAGGGGTTAAAGCTTCCACTGCAAAAAACCCAGTCCCCTCTGATAGGGATTCTAGGGCTCTAGACAGATGGGGGGAAAAAGTCTACATTTCTGCTACCTTGGCTGTAAGGGCTTTAAATTGTCAGTTTCATATGCTTAAATATCAACAATATTTAATGTCACTGCTTAAACAGAAATTGTTGACAAATACTGAATGTTCAGAGAACAAGGAATTACAGGATTTATTGCATGCAGCTGAACAAGTGGGAAAGCATACTTTGCAATGTGGTTATGATTCACTGGAGGCCTCTTGCAGGGTCGCTGTTACAGGATCTGTTATTAGAAGGCATGCTTGGTTAAAGGAACAGAATCTGCCTGATCATGTTAAAGCAAAATTATTAGATGCACCATTACAGCATGATACTTTGGCACTAAAGCAGAAGAGGTGTTGAAAAAATGGAGGATAAAGCAAAATCCATGCAGACAGTCAAGGATTTCTTACAGGTATAGCCACCCAGGTTTAGCAGGAACTGGCCCTCTAAAAATTGGTCCTTTCCAGTGTCAAACAGACCACAAAGAGGCAGATACAGGCATCCCAGAGGCAGATCTCAGCCCCAAGGCTCATACAGGCCTAAACAATGGGGTGCTTCTACCTCCAAAAGCGGCGAAGACAAATCACAACCTTACAGGAAACAGTCCCAATGACTTTTCTTTTGGCAGCACCTTAGGGGGAAAACTAGCACTTTTTTCATCAAATTGGCCAACGGTTACCCAAGACAAATGGGTCCTGAACAGTATCCCAAGGTTACAGGTTCCATTTTCACACACTACCAAGGTCAAATGGTATGCCAGACCTGCCACACAATCAATGGGCAGAGGCACAAAAACAAATTACAGCCCTCATGGACATGAGGGCCATTCAGCAAGTACCACAAGAGCAGGGGCATGGATTTTACTCCAGACTTTTCCTAGCACCCAGAAAGGACAAAACCTGGAGACCAATACTGGACCTGTCTATACTAAATACGTTTCTGGAAGTTCCAAAATTCAAGATGTTGACTCTACAGCAGCTACTGCCCATGCTGGGCAAGAAGGCTTGGCTCGTTACTTTGTACCTAAAAGAGGCATACCTGCATGTCCCAGTCAGACAATCTTGCAGTAGATACCTCAGATTCATAGCTGGCTCAATGCATTACCAATTCTCTGCACTGCCGTTTGGCTTATCTACTGCGCCCAGGGTCTTCACAAAATGCCTGGCACCAGTAATTGCATTTTGCAGACAGAGGAATTAAAATATATCCCTACTTGGACGACTGCCTAATTCAAGCAGAGAACAAAGACATTCTTCTAAAGCATCTGGCGTTTGTAAAAAGATAACTAATTGGCCTAGGGTACACAGTAAACATAAAGAAATAAAAACTAGTGCCCTCTCAAGAGATAATATTCCTGGGTGCAAGCTTAAATACAACTGCCCAGAGATGCCTTATCTCATGCCAGACAAACAAAGGCAACTGACTTCTTACTTCAAGAAATTGGCAACAAAAACCCACTTATCTGCAAGGAAAATCCGGCAGGTCTTGGGTTTCATGGCATCCTGCATTCTACTAATTCCATATGCCAGACTGCATATGAGGAAACTACAGTGCTATCTAAAAAGTGTTTGGACTCAGCATTGCCACAGCCTGGAGACAGTAATTGCAACAGGAGTTTCGATGGTGGGCAGAAGCATGTCACCACAACAAGGGTCTGCCATTCAGTTTACCAACAGCCAGACAGACACTGACAACAGATGCATCAGATTATGCCTGGGGGGGGGGGGCCCATATGGCAGGAAAATGTATTCAGGGCACATGGCCTGCAAACCAGATGCATCTTCACATCAATCAAAAAGAGATGCTAGCTGTTCAAAATGCCCTGACAGCTTTCAAGGATCTACTTCATCCAGGACAGCTACTGATAAAGACAGACAATACTACGGTCATGTGGTACATAAACAAGCAGGGAGGTACACATTCCTACCCCCTCTGCAGACAAGCAATGACCTTATGGGACACAGCATTGGCTTTTCAAGTTCACCTGCAAGCACAATTCCTGCCAGGAAAAACAAATACTCTGGCAGACAAACTAAGCAGAAACCTCATGGATCCCCACGAATGGAAACTGCATCCACAAGTCTTCAGCATGATAACAAGGAAATGGGGATGCCCAGACATAGATCTATTTGCCTCCCCTCACAGCTACCAATTGCAGAGATTTTGCACAAGGATTTATCACAAGTAAGCATGGAAAGTGTGGACGCCCTATCCTTCAGTTGGAAAAATCTAAGTATATGCCTTTCCTCCACTGCCTCTCCTTCCCAGGGTACTCCTAAAAGTCAGACAAGAAAACCCAAAAATGATACTGATTGCACCAGACTGGCCACGCCAGCACTGGTACCCAGTCCTAAAGAGCTTGTCTCAAGGTCCAGCATGGATATTGCCTCAATTTTTTCATTTGCTGACCCAACAAAATGATCAGATTCTGCACAGCCAACTCAGGACCTTAAATCTGGCAGCATGGCGGATAATCGGATAATGTAGCCATTCTGAACACTCCTCTTTCAAAAGCTGTTGTGGATGTTATCTTGGAGGCCAGGAGGCCCAGTACCAGAAAATCTTATGCAGAAAAATGGAAGAGATTCTGTACTTGGAACCAGGATCAAGGCATTGACACGTGTGTACCAAATATCCCTCAGATTTTACAATACCTAACTGAGTTGCTGAACAAAGGCCTTTTCTTCTCATCAATTAAATTCATGCCTCTGCCATTTCAGCCCATTACAATACGGAACCACCTATTTTTTCTCATCCTTTAATAAGGCAGTACCTCAGTGGGGCCAAAAACATTAGGCCTCCAAGGAGAGCACCAGTTCTGGCCTGGGACCTCAGTTATGTTTTGGAAAAACACTGCCTCCTTTCGAGCCAGCATCAACAGCAGATATAAAATTCCTCTCCTGGAAAACAGCTCTGCTGCTAGCAATAACCTCTGCAAGACGAGTCTCTGAGTTACAAGCACTCATGGCTGTGGAACCTTTTATCATTTTTCATCCACAGGGTTTCTCTGAGGACAAACCCTACATTTATGCCTAAGGTGGTGTCCAGTGTGGCCCTCAACCAAACCATTCACTTGCCTACCTTTTATCCAAATCCACAGAACAAGGGTGAGAAAATTCTGCATTCTTTGGACATACACAGGCAGTTATGCTTCTACTTGGACAGAACTAAAGCTTTCAGAAAGACTGAGCAACTTTTAGTGTCATATGCTGCAGGATCAAAAGGAAAGGCGATCTCAAAACAGACTATTTCTAAATGGATAGGCCATTGCATCCGTTTCTGCTATTTTCAACATGGCAAATCAGTGCCTAAGGGCATTAGGTCTCATTCCACCAGAGCAGCAGCCACTTCAGCAGCCTTCCTCAGAGGAGTGCCAACCAAAGATATCGTAGAGGCTGCAACTTGGAGTTCAGTGCACACTTTCACAAAGCACTACCACTTGCCTCTCTACTCTAAGTCCAGAGCAGGCTTTGCCACTGCAGTTCTGCAGGGCCTCATAGCCTCTCCTAATCCTATTTAGCCCAGTCACCCTTCCTCAGCTTTGGGATTCAACCCAAGAGTAATGACTGCAACAGTGAAACACGATGAACATAGTACAGTTGTGTACCTACCATAAATGTAGATGTTCGAGTGTATTCACTGTTGCAGTCCAGATTAACCACCCACCCACCATCCCCCTTTTCTTTGCTGTGACTTATCTGCACTTTTCTATCCTATACAACCTATTTGGTGTATTTGCTTGTAGATGAAGGAAATGTTGTTTTTGTGCATGCATTTTTATTGGCATATTTTTCAGCCTACCAATTTGGGGGCACCTGACATCTGGGGCAAGAAAAACTGAAGAAAATGGCGTTGGCTGCATCTTTTATACCCCTGGCTCACTGACATCAGGGAAGTGGCGACAGCAACCGACGCCAGACCTAGACTTTGGAATTCTGGCCAACTGAAGGTAGCCTGCCAGCAGGATAACCCAAGAGTAATGACTGCAACAGTGAATACACTCGAACATCTACATTTATGGTAGGTACACAACTGTACTTTCTCTCTCTCTTAAGCATGGGGGCTATTCAGTTGGTACCAGAACAGGAAAAGAGACAAGGTTTCTATTCCAGACTTTTTCCGGGTGCCCAGAAAAGAAAATACATGGTGTCCTATCCTGGACCTTTCTTCTCTAAACACCTTTCTGGTGATTCCAAAATGCTGACTGTTCACCAGCTGCTTCCTATGCTAGGCAAAGATGCATGGTTGGCAACACTAGACTTAGGGATGTGCAAGTATGCTTCTTTTATCAGGGAGTCTTGCAGAAGATACCTATGCTTCAAAGCAGGCCACATGCACTATCAGTCCTCTGCACTGCCCATTGGTTTATCTACTGCGCCCAGGGCATTCACAAAGTGCCTAGCTCCAGTCATTGCATTTTGCAGGCAAAGAAATATTCAAATATACCCATACCTGGACGATTGTCTAATTCAGGCAAAAAGCCAGGACATACTTTTGAATCATCTGGCCTTTATTCAAAGGGTGCTGACTTCTCTGGGGTACACCATAAATGAAAAGAAATCACAGCTGGTACCCTGTCAACAGATTATATTCCTGGGAGCAAGCTTGAATGCAACTTTCCAGATGGTTTTCCTCATGCCAGAGAAAAGGATTCATTTGACAACCTGCTTGAAACAAGAGGCCACAAAACCCCAGCTATCTGCAAGACAAATACTGCAAGCCTTGGGGTTCATGACCTCCTGCACTCTTCTAATTCCATATGCAAGGCTGCATATGAGGAAACTAAAATGGTATCTCAGAAGCCTGTGGTGTCAACATTCACAGGATCTAGAAGCAAGGATTCTTATCATACCTTGCCTACGCCTAGAGTTCCTTTGGTGGGCAGAGGCCTGCCACCAAAATTGGGAACTACCATTCACCCTACCCCCTGCCGCCCAAACCTTAACAACAGATTCATCAGACTATGCATGGGAGGCTCATCTGGCACAGAAGTGCATTCAGGGCAAATGGAACCCAAGTCAAATGCACCTGCACATAAATCAAAAGGAAATGTTAGCTGTACAGAATGCTCTGACAGCCTTCAAGGACCACATTCTTCCAGGACAACTAATGGTAAAGACGGACAACACCACTGTCATGTGGGACATAAGCAGGGGGGGTAAACATTCCTATCCCCTCTGTAGACTAGCCATGGCATTTTGGAACACAGCCTTGAGCTACCAAGTGAACCTACAAGATCAATTCCTGCCAGGAAAACTAAATACACTGGCAGACAGACTAAGCAGAATCCTCATGGACCCACATGAGTGGAAACTGGAACCAAGGATTTTCAACATGTTGACAAGCAAGTGGGAGAGCCCAGATATAGCCCTATTTGCCTCCCCCAAAAACCATCAATTGGACAAATTTTGCACAAGGATTCCCCACAAGCTAGCTTGGAAAGTGGATGCTCTGTCCTTCATTTGGAAAAACAGTTTTTGCCTTTCCCCCTCTGCCTCTGCTCTCCAAGGTACTACTAAAGATCAAACGGGACAAGCCTAGGACAATTTTAATTGCACCAGACTGGCCACGCCAACACTGGTACCCCCTCTTGCGCAGTGTCACACTTGGCCCCATGGCACCTGCCTCAGACTCCTTCTCTGTTGTCTCAGCAGGAGAACCAGGTTCTGCACCCTCAGCTACCAACCCTGAACCTAGCAGCCTGGCTAATTACCTAATCTCTCCTCTACCACCCCTCAGTAAATCAGTGATGGATATCATTTTAGAGGCAAGGAGGCCTAGTACTAGAAAATCTTATGCTGCAAAATGGAAAAGATTTTGTGCCTGGAATCAATCTCAAGGGATGAGCGCAGAAGTGCCCAATTTACCTCAGATTCTGCAGTACTTGACTGAGATGCTTCATAAGGGCTTGTCCTTTTTCTCCATCAAAAGTCATGCCTCAATCATTTCAGCTCATTACAGCACAGAGCCTCCACTCTTCTCTCACCCACTGGTGAAGCAGCTCCTCTGAGGGGCCAACATTTTAAGGCCATCCAGGAGAGCTCCAACTCCAGCCTGGGACCTTAAATTTGTCTTGGAGGAACTCACTCTTCCTCCTTTCGAGCCAGCTGCTACTGCAGATTTAAAATTCCTTTCCTGGAAAACAGCTTTCCTTTTAGCAATCACCTCTGCAAGAAAGGTATCTGAATTACAGGCCCTTATGGCAGTGGAGCCTTAAATCATCTTTCATGCGGACAAGGTGTCCCTCAGAACCAATCCCTCCTTCATGCCCAAGGTGGTATCCATTGTTGCTCTTAATCAGGCCATTCATTTGCCTGCCTTCTTTCCTAACTCACGGAACAAAGGGGAACGGATACTGCACTCCTTAGATGTGCACAGACAACTTAGATTTTACTTGGACAGGACCAAACCTCAAAGGAAATCTGAACTGCTGGTGGCATTTGCTGCAGGGAGAGAGGGGAAAGCTATTTCAAAACAAACCATTTAAAAATGGATAGGCCACTGAATTCATTTCTGCTATAAGCACCATGGAAAACCTATCTCACAGGGCATCAGACCCCATTCAACCAGGGATCATCTACCTCCACAGCCTTTCTCAGGGGCGTCCCTACCAGGGACATCCTAGAAGCTGCTACCTGGAGTTCTGTACGTACTTTCACCAAGCATTATCATTTGCCCATTTTCTCTAAATCCAGAGCTGGCTTTGCCACTGCAGTCTTGCAGGACCTTATAGCTGGTCTTAATTCTAATTAAATTCCACCTCCCAACCTTAGCTTTGGGAATCTACCCAAATGTAATGACTGCAACAGTGAAACACTAAGAACATAGTACAGTTGTGTACACTTACCATAAATGTAGATGTTCAACTGTATTCACTGTTGCAGTCCTGTTAACCCTCCCTCCAGCCCCCTTTCTTCTTTTGGCTACACCTGTACTCTCCCTTACTATGCTCAAAAAGATTTTTGGTGTATTTGCTTTTCTGTTAGAGGTATATTCTTGTAGTCATAGATTTAATTGCTTCCCATTAAGGGGGCACCTGACATCTGGGGCAAGAAAAACTGATGTAATGGTGTCGGCTGCATGTTTTATACCCCTGACGACCTGACGTCATGGAAAAAGGGACAGCATCCGACGCAGGACCCTAGACTTAATCAGACCGACTGACGGCAACTGCAAGCAGATAACCCAGATGTAATGACTGTAACAGTGAATGCACTCGAACATCTACATTTATGGTAAGTATACACAACTGTACTTTTACTCCTCTACTTCATGAGGGCAACTGCTGTTTTTTCTTTCCTCTCTGCCTACATACCAGGAACACTTTACTGCGTGGGTACCGATGTTCATTGTGTTACACTGCTGCAGTTATTACACTTGGGTTATCCTGCCGTCAGGCGGTTCCCCAGTCAGGCTGAGTTCCAAAGTCTTGGTCCGGCGTCAGTTGCTGTCACCTCCTCCCTGACATCAGTGCGACAGGGGTATATAAGATGCAGCTGACGCCATTTTCTTCAGTCTTTCTTGCCGCGCGGTGCCTGAAGCAAAATCAGTTTGCAAGTGCCGGTCGGCCGTCTCTTGAGATTTTCATTCCGAATCCAGAACTGAAGTCTTCTACAAAGCTAAGTACCCCGTTGGGGAAACTTTTTCTTGTCTCAGACCGATGTCAGTAAAATTTAATAACTGTATTTCTTGTGGGAAGCAAATACCTCATAAGGATTCCATTCCTATTGTATCCAATGCCTAGGCCCAGACCACAACGTCACTGTTTGTTGGTTTTGTGCTAGTTTTAACAAGCGCACTATTAAACGTCTGTTTGATTTTGCCCGGCATTATTTTGGTAGAAAATTCAATTACACCATGCCGTCGGAACTTCAGACGACTGGAATACACAAAAAAACGCAAAGACAAGGATAGGCATCTGAGGCCCAAAACTGACGAAGCCTCTTCTAGGCCAGTCGCTGGTTCTCCGGTTTTCAGCGAGGCACCTTCGCCAACCCCTGACGACCTCTTCTGTAGAACCACAGGCCGCCTCTGACTCCCATATGAAGATGCCTGGTCCTTCGGATGCACAAGTTATTCAGCCTACCAAAACTAACCCTTCAGAGGGATCCGGAGTAGATGAGCAACCCACAGCTTCAGAGGGTGTCTTCAGACCTACTCAGTTAAGCATTAAACCCTCAGCTAATTCTAAGCCTCCTTTAAAATCAAAGAAACAAATACAGCATTCTCCAGGACAGGCCTCCATGCCTAAGAAACAAATGCTCAAAATGGCCGAAGACCTAATCACTCTGATCAGGGGGTCCCATCCCCCTCCTGATAAAAGGCCTAGACAGGATGCAGACTATGATTCATCCGACCAGGTGTCCATCTCTTCTGATTCATCCTCAGACCTAGGATATTCTTTACCCCCTTATGAGGATTCTGATGCTGAGGAATCAATTCCATCAGCCTCACCGCCTGAGGACTACTCCTTTGGGGAAACCCTACATACCATAAGGGAGCATTTCCACTGGGAAGGCCAGGATTACTCAAAATCCAAAAAAAGGCTCAGAGACTTCCTTTTATTACCTCAACACAGACCCCTTGCTATTCTGCCAGTGTTAGATATTGTGGATGATGTGTACACTGAATCCAGCTTAAATCCTGATTCCTTACCTCCAGCCCCTGTTAAACCTGATCGATACTACAGAGTCCCTGACTCACATAAATGTCTGTATAAAAGCCCTGTAGCTGACCCTGAAACTATTTCTCAGGGACCCAAAGGGGTTAAGGCCTCATCAGCCAAGAATCCAGTTCCCTCTGACAGAGATTCCAGAGCATTAGACAGATGGGGAAAGAAAGTATATACATCTGCAACTTTAGCAATGAGAGCCTTAAATTGCCAGTTTCACATGCTAAAATATCAGCAATTTTTACTGTCTCAGTTAAAACAAAAAATGCTTCCAGAATCAGATCATCCTAATTTTAAAGAAATGCAGGATTTATTGCATGCAGCTGAACAAGTAGCAAAGCATACTTTGCAATGTGGTTTTGATTCTCTAGAGGCCTCCTGCAGAGCAGCAGTTACAGGCTCTGTCATTAGAAGACATGCTTGGTTAAATGAACATATGTTACCAGATCGTGTTAAAGCAAAATTATTGGATGCACCTTTGCAGCAGGATGTGTTATTTGGAGTTAAGGCAGAAGAGCTATTAAAGAAAATGGAGGATAAGGCAAAATCCATGCAAACGGTGAAGGATTTCTTACAGGTTCAGCCTCCTAGATTTAGCAGAAACTGGCCAACTAAGAATTGGTCTTTTCCAATTACAGACAGACCTCAAAGGGGAAGATACAGACGTCCAAGAGGTAGAGGTCAGACACAAGGTCCTTACAGGCCCCGACAATGGGATGTATCAGGCCAGAAAGAAGGGGAAGACAGGCCCCAACCATATAAAAAGCAGCTCCAATGATTTCCCACTACAGCTGCCAAACAAATCTCTCTTGGCAGCCCCCTTGGGAGGAAAACTGGCACTCTTCTACCACAATTGGCAAATGATCACCAAAGACAAATGGGTTCTCAACATTGTTTTTCAAGGTTACAGGTTCCACTTTCCCACTCTGCCAAGGTTAAAAGGAATGTCAAATCTGCCACCAAATCAATGGGCAGAGGCTCAAAAACAAATTACAGCACTCATTGATATGAGAGTCATTCAAAAGGTAACATCACAGGAGCAAGGACAAGGATTTTACTCAAGACTCTTTCTGGTACCCAGAAAGGACAAAGCCTGGAGGCCCATTCTGGATCTTTCGTCTCTAAACACTTACCTGGATGTTCCGAAATTCAAAATGTTGATACTACAGCAGCTTCTTCCCATGCTGGGCAAGAAAGCTTGGCTCATGACCTTGGACCTCAAGGAGGCATACCTGCATGTCCCTATCAGACAAAACTGTAGAAGATACCTCAGATTCATAGCTAGTTCAATGCACTACAAATTCTCTGCACTGCCCCTTTGGCTTATCTACTGCGTCCAGGGTCTTCACAAAGTGTCTGGAACCAGTAATTGCATTTTGCAGACAGAAAGGAATTCAAATTTATCCGTACCTGGATGACTGCCTGATTCAAGCAGAGAGCAAGGACATTTTTCTAAAGCATCTGGCGTTTGTAAAAAAGTTATTAAGTTGCCTGGGGTACACAGTAAATGAAAATAAATCAAAACTAGTGCCCTCAAAAGAGATTATATTCCTGGGTGCCAGCTTGAACACAACAGCCCAGATGGCTTATCTCACACCAGACAAGCAAGGACAACTGACTGAATACTTTCAATTGATGGCAACAAAGACCCAACTCCCTGCAAGAAAAATTCTGCAGGGCTTGGGTTACATGGCATCCTGCATACTACTAATTCCATATGCTAGACTGCATATGCTGAAACTACAATGGTACCTAAAGAATCTATGGTCTCAACACTGTCAAAGTTTGGAAACAGTTATACCACTAATTCCTTGCCTTCAACAGGAGTTTCAGCGGTGGGCTCAAGCTTGTCACCTCAACAAGGGACAGTCTTTTACTAAACCCACAGCCAGGCAAACACTGACAACAGATGCATTGGATTATGCCTGGGGAGCACATATGGCAGCCAAATGTATTCAGGGCACGTGGCCCGCAGAACAAAGAAATCTTCACATTAATCAAAAAGAGATGCTAGCTGTACAAAATGCCCTTATAGCTTTCAAGGACCTGCTGCATCCAGGACAGCTACTACTAAAGAAAGACAACACCACAGTTATGTGGTACATAAACAAGCAAGGGGGCACTCACTCCTACCCCCTATGCAGACAAGCCATGACCTTGTGGAACACGGCTATAAACCTTCAAGTTAATCTGCAAACACAATTCCTGCCAGAGAGAAAAACACACTGGCAGACGACTTAAGCAGAAATATCATGGATCCTCATGAATGGGAATTGAATCCTCAAATATTCAGAATGATAACACAGAAATGGTGGAGCTCGGACATAGATCTGTTTGCATCCCCAACGAACTGCCAGCTACAAAAATTCTGCACAAGGAGTTACCATCCACAAGCATGGAAAGTGGATGCCCTCTCATTCAGCTGGGAGACTCTACAAGTATACGCTTTCCCACTACTACATCTCCTGCCAAAGGTACTCATAAAAGCCAGGCAAGAAGAGCCAATGATGATCCTGATTGCACCAGACTGGCCACGTCAGCACTGGTACCCAATCTTAAAGAGCTTAGCACAAGAACCACCCTGGATTTTGCCTCAAATCCCACATCTGCTGACTCAGCACAACAATCATATACTACACAGCCAGCTAAAGACATTAAACCTAGCTGCATGGAAGATTCCTTAGTCAAGGAAGCAATGCCTCTCTCCAAAGCTGTTATGGATGTCATTCTGGAGGCCAGAAGGCCTAGTAGCAGGAAAGCCTATTCGGATAAATGGAAAAGATTCTGTGCCTGGAACCAAGCTCACAGCCTTGACCCTCTTGTCCCAAACATTCCTCAGATACTGAAAATAAAAATACTGCTGTCGTCCAAAGGTTCACTTGCAGAAATAAAACTCCAAATATCCAAAAACAACAAGAGAGGACCACCACGAAGTATAACATGCACAGAATTTATTCCAAATATAAAAAATAATAAAAAAGTAAGTGCTTTCACGTGCTACCAGGCACGCTTCATCAGATTTCAGAACCCACTGAATTTCAAGATGTATATATACACCCATTGCATCATGAATTAATTAACACATTTAGTCAATCAAGCCATCTATAAACTAGTTAACCCATTGTGACTTTCTAGTTGCTGAATCTTTCAGTTCATACAGTGTCTTCACATCATATTTAAAACTTGTTCACAATCATAAGAAGATAAAAAAAAACCTTTTTTCTATTAATTTTTCAAGTTATATTACTATACTAATTACATGAGCAATGGTAGAAAATCAATTGTAAGTATATACTTGACAATAAGATAAAATAAAATAGAATAAAATAAAAACCTCACAGTAAACTATGTGAGTGTAATGCTATGTATAAAAGCCACATAGTAACATAGTTAAAATGCTGCTGTCTGCCATACATCTATCTACGTGCCGCTAAAGCAGACTTAATACTAACAAACTGATTCAGACCTGGTTCTACATGCGCTCTTGATCTAAAAATCCAACATAATTCAACTGACTCCAAATAATTCATTCTATCACCACCCCGCTTATTATTAATAACCATTTGTAAAACTCTAAACTTAAAGGCATGATCTGTATAGACTGCGATATGCTTGGGTAATGCATTGAGTTGATTCATTTTCCTAATATATATATATGGTTGTACATCCAGTCTTTTAACTTTCTGGATGTCATACCTACATAAAACGCCATGCATTTCGTGCATGTTGCCAAGTAGATAAGATTCATACTGTTGCAAGTCACATAAAATTTAGGTGTAAATGTATACTCCAGAAAAGGATGGGTAAAATACTGTCTTATCAACAATGTAACTGCACATACTGCATCTATTGCAAGGGAAAGGACCTGCTCGTGGTAATTCCCTATGTATTCCTTTTTGTTCTGTGTTTGTCCTTTCTGCACAAAGCAACCTTTTAAGGTTCTTGCTGTCCCTATATCTGAACCTTGGTGTTTCTCTTACCAAGCTAAAAATAGAGGGGTCTATAGTCAGAACATCCCAATTCCTTTTTATAACTTCAACTATTTTCTTATTGTCATTTGTATATCTAGTTGTAAATGCTACCTTGACATGATCAGAACTATCTCTATAATCACTAAAAACTTTCCTATGTCCACTAGGGATGGTGTGTTGTCTATGTCCATTGTAACCTAACAAGTTTAGAGCCGACCTCTTCATTGCCCTTGTCATGGTATCTGTATACCCTCTCTCCTGAAATAACATTTCCATATTATCAAGTTGTTCATGCATATCAGAGTCATTCTTGCAGATGTTAATGATCCTTGTATACTGGCTTTTTACTATGTTTGGAAATACAAACCGGGGATGCATACTGCTGTAATGTAACAGTGCATTCTTCCAACATGGTTTTCTGTAGAGAGAAGTTGAAACCTGTCCTGATCGATCCTTGGAAATTGTAATATCCAAGAAGTCACTCATATAATATGATGACTCCATGGTAAAACTTAAGAAATCAGTGGTTGCTCCTAAATAATTTACAAAACTCCTTAACATATCCATACTATCATTCCAAACAATAAGTATGTCATCTACAAATCGTCTATAGAGAAGTACATGTGGATAGAATGCACTGTTAAATAAAAAAGTCTTCTCCCAGAAATGCATCACCAGGTTTGCATAAGAATTTGCACATGGGGTGCCCATCGCGACACCCCATTTCTGTATATACAGTAGCTCCTGAAAGATAAAGACATTATTGGAGAGTACTGTATCTAATAAGGTACAAATAAGCAACTGTAATTCATTGCTAAATCCCTCTGTTGTATTCAGTGTGTCTCTAACAGCCTCAACCCCATAGTCATTTGGGATTGAGGTAAATAAATTCCTAACATCCAGTGTAGCTAGTATACAGGAAGAAGGGAATGCTTGTTGTGTTGTTAAACTGGTCAGCTCTTGTATCAATTGATAGGTATCCTTCAGAATGGTAGGGATACTCCTAGTCAAAGGTCCTAATATTGTCTCTAAGTAATTAGAAATATTATGTGTTATCCATCCTTCACCAGCTACTATCG